>NC_142521.1:5252500-5425000 GCF_964205215.1 Stylophora pistillata | reverse complement strand
AATGAATGAATGAATTCCTTATTTATATTGCGCCCTTTCTATACAATATTCAAAGGCGCAATACCCCCCATCAATTTGATAGACACTACACAAAGATAGACCACAACACCGGGCACTACGGGCATGGTCAAATAGAACAGGATAACAGCGAGAGGAAACTGTGCCATTGGTCAAAGCTGATCAAGATTTGTGTAATTCAAAGCACAAAGGTGAAACAATGTAAGAAAGAGAAGAGAGAACACTTATCAATATATGTCCTGATCACCTCTCGTCGGAGGAATACGTTAATGAAGATAAGATATTAACCAGGAGTCAGCCTTTTTTAATCGCCACGATCATCATAATACCCACAGTGTAATCTCTCAAGTCAAATTTATTCTATGTTTTTCTCACGGAGTCAACCATGTTACTAGTCGTCAATTATGTCATAAAATGGCATTTTTTTTCCGTTCTTTCTATTGCCTCTATTCTGTGGAAACAGTATAAATGAAAAGCGGTCAACCTGTATTAGGCGGTAATCCGGCCATTCTCCGTATGTGATCGCTAAATACGGGTTGGACTATACTAATGAAAGACGGAAATCAACAGATTTTGACCAAAAATAGCGTATAGATATTTCAAAACCATTTACTCCAATTCACATGGCAAGCTACAGTGGTGGAAAGCCACTGGGTGACAATGTGCTTGTCGCAATATCCTATGAAACGCTTCTGTTGCCTCATTAAATTACTCCTATGATTTATTCTTGAAAGATTTCTTTTCATATCAACGATAACCAGGCAGCTCTGTAGATTCTAAATACCAATTCCTGAAGGATAAAAATTTTCACCAAGAGAAATTCTTTCCTGGTGTACTTCCATCACATGAAACTAATTATGGAAAACATCATTACGTAATCAAGGTATTGCATAATCCTTGAAAGGTAGATCCATTAGTTTATTTGTCCTTACGAAGCAGAGAATGAAAAGAACTGAGCGTTGACTAATCTCGTGATGTCTTTTTCCTTTTTTTAGTCTGAAAAACAGGTTTGAACAAAATTCGGAGAAATGCTAAGGGAAGTCGGGAAAATGATCATCTATATAAGACTCGTTGTATCAGAGGCTATTTAAAAATCTCTGAGATACCTGTGACTCTTGCACAATGTTTACATACATTTGGATGTCAAACTGATAATGCTTGAGTGCTTAATGTTGAGTGGTTTGGGAAAGAAACACCTTGCGATGTCAGTTTATGTCAGACTTGTTTGTGGTTCAGATATATCCTACATTACTCAGCAAGCATAGAGACAAGGTAGAAGCGATTGTGGGTAGAATTTGCTCAGCTGGTTTGCAACGTGTGAATCCCTGACCTGAAAAAAGCATCAGTTATTAATTTGTATTGACTTTCCGCCAGTGAAACTGGTGATATCAAATTTGTTTTAGTCATGACTTCAAAAGGTCTATCTTGTAAATCATGTAAACTGGGGAGGCGTAACTGATGCTAAAACTAAAATAACATTCCATACGAATCCCTTTTCTTTCCGTATGTCAAACGCAAGATTCGGAGGTGACGTAACTCACAGTCTAAAGTCCACGGATTAAATTAAGAACAAGATATTACCCTTGCTCTCGATCTTGTCCCATTAGACTCACTGAGGAATGCGTTAGAGTATCTTAAGGGTGGAATCTTAGACGGCACCTTAATTACGACGAAGACATAACAGAGCTAAAAAAAAACTCTCTTATATCTTGGATTACTAATCCATGCTGTTAAGTCAAATATTGAGCAATTTAATCTCAAAAGCCTTAAGCAGTGTTTGACAAGCTGATCTCAATCTGGCTAAAACATTTTGACTAAAAATACACACCTGGGAAATTGAAAAAAAAAAAACAAATGGGAGAGTAGTAAACACTTTGAAGTGCTTAATGTAGTTTATAATTATCGACATTAAATCATTTGGTTCAACTTTTCCTTTGGAAATCATAAAGAACTTTACCAAATCGAAAGAGCATTTAAGGTGGCTCGTACCGGTTTTCATCTTTTTGATGGTTTGTAACTTTGAAAGAATACAACAGAAAGACTGACCAAGGCCAGTTGAACACTTTTACGGGGTTGAATTACATAATCATTGGTTATCCAAAAATAAGTGTCATTTCGTCACTAGCAGTTTCCATGGCAACGCTTTCATAGGCTTATTCAGACGCATTTTTTAGCTTGTGGCTTAAATAATTCGAAAACTAACCCGGTGACCCCCTGATTTTTTTCAGTGATTGCTTTTGGCACTTGAAAAGGAAAATGCACGAAGATTTTTAAAAAATTCTACCGAGCGGAGTTTCACAAATTTCGCAAATTTCGCAAATTTCCTTCCGTAGAATTTTATAGTTTTTTTTCTGATGATTCCTTTCGACGTTATTATCATATTGGAACAATAAAAAGAAGGGGTCACCGGACTTGTTTTCGTGCAATAGCTTTCGTGAGTTTAGCAATTTCCACGCGCGCTCTCGCGCATTTAAAAATCTGGATTCTATAAGATCGACATTTGCTCATGATCTGTTTTAGCTACCGCTGACAAATGCGTGTGCTCGCGCGAGCACCTATGATCTGATGTTTACAGACGTTTACTGCTAAGAAAATCATTAAACAGCCGTTAAAGACAGCCTCCCGAGCTCATCTTAAAAATCCTACACATGACTTCTGGCTATATCATATTATCTTCCTTGAAGTTTCAAAGTCTTCTTCCACTTAAGGTAGATTATCCTTCACTTGAGTTCTCCTTTTTTCGCCGTCGCAAGATTTCATATCGGTTGAATATTTCTTTTAAATGTGAAGTGAAGCAACCTTCAAAGGTCAACAAAGGTACCACCCAAGGAAGTGTCAGCGGGCCGCACTTGTTCAATGTCTTTCTCAGTGATTTAGAGATACACTTGGACAATAAGAGCGTGCTTGTAAAATATGCAGATGATACAACCATTATCTCGCCTGTGATAGGTGATAATGACAATTCTATCGCACTGATTAATCAGTTTTCCCAGTGGTCTAGAAGTAATGGTATGTGTAGCAATCCATCTAAGTGCAAGGAAATCATTTTCCGCAAGAAAGGTTGTACAATAGAGTTTCCGATTGTGTCTGGAATACCACAGACAAAAGAGCTCACTATTTTAGGGGTAACATTTCAGGAAGATAGTAGGTTTATAACACATATTCTGGAAAAACTAATCAAAGCAAACAAGTGCCTGTTCATTTTAAGATCTTTAAGGAAAGAAGGGTACAATCAGGCCGAAGTAGACCATCTGTTTCTAAATCTAGTTCTACCAAATATATTATACGGGCTGTCCGTGTTTGGCGCTGTAAATTCCGAATTAACAACAATCCAATGTTTCTTAGATCGATGTTATAAGCGCAAGTATACAACCGACCACATTAATGTTTATGAATTGTTAGATCAACAGGACACGTATCTTCAAGAATGTTTTTAATAATACAATACACCCTTTAAGAGCTATAATGCCAAAAAAGAAATCAACCAAGTACAATCTGAGGAAAGAGACAAGTCACTATCCTAAAATAAACACTGATAGGTTCAAAAACACGTTTGTCAATCGCTTAATTTTTAAACATAATCTAGTCTTATAATTTTTATCTTGATTTTCTCTGTAATTTATATATATAGCTTCTTTTAATGTTGTAACATAGGATATGTGATTATTTATCTTATGACTTAATAAAGATTCAATTCAATTCAAATTCAATTCAATTCACTTCTCCGAAAATCGTCTTCGTTATCTTAGTTTCTATCTCCTGCATTCACAGTGGCCGCTCAACACATCAAATGCAAGCTCTTAGGTAAACTTCCCACAAAAGTAGAAAAAATTCCCCGCGCTGCCATCTTTGTTTTGAATTTTCATCTTTTGATCACGCGCTTTTTTCCCACGTTTTTCTCGCGCGCGTCACGCAAGAGTGACCTGTTCCCCGCGCGAGGAAACTGGTACGAGCCACCTTAAGAAGAGCAAGAAGGTAAGTGTTTGTCAGTTATTACCATGTGGTAAATCTTCATTGAATGTTCACAAAGATCTAGTCGTTTCCGTTCTTTGAAATAGCTAGAGCAAAAGCAGGTACTGATAGATAGCGCGCCGTATCTAAATAGTGTAAAAAAAATTTACTCCCGTTTTCATTCCTTGGATTGGTCAGATCAAAAACACGGCGTTATGAAAAATAGGAAGACAGAGTTTAATGCAAACTTGCTTTCTTTTTTTCTTGTAAATAAGAGGAATTATTTCTAGTGTATTGAATCGCTTACCTTTTCAACAACTATATAATGTATACAATACAAACTGAGGGGCAAATAACATATAACAGTTAACAGTCTGCAACGTTTGGTATTTTGAACAAAATCCCCCCCCCCCCTGTACTAATTGTACCCGAAAGTTAAACACTGAGGACTTGTGGGAAAACGCACGCCTCCAAAGCGGTTATTATTCCCTCCAAATTGACAAAAAGGATGAAAACCAAACATATTGGATACTCACAGGATTTTTACTCATATATATATATACAAAGGCTCAAAAAAATGCAGACAAGCTAAAATAACGCATCCGGCCTCACCGTATTGTTCTCACTTATTAGTCACGCATTAAAAGTCCGTCTCCGACAGACTAGGTGATCGATTCCGAGAACACCTTCGCAACTTATAAAGGAATGACAAGGGGGCATCAAAACCAGTCGCTAGACACCTAAGTCTCCCCAATCATCCTACGTAACATATGGCAGTCTGTGGCCTTTCCTTACTTTTAGTTTGTTCTGAAAGCTGCAAAGCTATAGCGAGGAAGTTTAATTTTCAAATCGGCACTCTTAATCCCCACGGTATCAACGAACGCTTTTCATTCAACCAGTTTAAACTTGTTTTTCTCCTTACCATGTTCTGACCTACAGCGCAGCTACGTGTCATGCATATAAACAGACACAAAATCCAAAAGAAGAACAATTTTGTGAATCAAATGCACTCATCGTAAAATTTTTATAATTGTATAAATTTCATTGCAAAAACAACCTCTCTATATTTCTCATCTAAGTATTTCTCCTACTGCTACTACTGTTGTTGTTGTTGTTGTTGTTTTAAGATAGAATTAATGTTTTGTCATAATTCGTGTCGTGAAGACTTAATTGTTAGCCATTACAGCTTTCTCATTTTTAATTCTCCTCTTTTACAATTACATCTTGGAATATAACTTGCAGCCATATGTACTTATTGAATGGAACGGTTCAATAAGTATTTTATCATAGTACCACTGAATAAGTCTTAAAAATTCGAAAAGTTTGTTTTGACGTAGTCTGGCACGCGATGGAAAACCACCAAAAAACTTTTCCTTAATTTTTTCGAGTCGGATGAAGAAATTCACAATTCATCGAAAAACGTGACGCATTTTCTCATTTTTGTTCACTGCTATCAATCATGTTTTGCGCAACAGAAGATGACGGGTCTCTGTCTTTTTGCAACAAAGCCGTACCATTGACGGCTTTCGGATTATATGATAACTTTCTATTTCTCATCTTCGCGGCAGTGATCTAAATGTTTCTGTTTTTCATGGATTTTTTCCATATCATTTACTTTTCAATTAAAACTGTTGACGTAAAATAATTATTACAGGAATGCTTGTTCACCAAGCTTCGCGATGATACAGCTATCCGTGTTTCATGGAATGGAGCCCTTCGCGTGCATGGCTGCACAGGATGTTGCAAACGCTGGTATTTCACTTTCAACGGTGCTGAATGCTCGGGTCCCTTGCCAATTGATGGTTTTGTGTACCTGGGTGGAGTGTCAAAGCACGCAGATCCCCATCGTATCCGCCATATCGAGGGACACTGTACAAACGTTCATAAAGGCAAAGTGCGGGTGGGATTCTGTGTCGGTGATTGTAAAGGTTATGGAGACGCAGACGCTTACAGTGGCTGGAATTCAGCGTCCCGCATCTATGTTGCAGAAGTTCCAAAACCTCAGGAGTACTGATTCCAAAGCAATAGAAACTAGCCACTTGATTAAGGGAAGAGAATTCTCGAAATCTCTAAAGTCATTGCAGTTGCTGAACAAAATGTCAAATAATCAAAAAAGTTAAAAAAAAAATTTTTTTCTTTCAGTTTTGTTTTTTTTCAGGGAAAAGGTAAATATTATTCGCCATTACCTTTATTTAACAACGCATAAGCTTTACCTCTTAAGCCCAAGCTAGAGGATAACGAATTTTTGCCGCGCAGTTTTTCTATCGTTTTCCGTTTGTTTTTCAGCCCTATTAGTTGATATTAAACGCAAAATTTTTGCTTTAAGACCACAAATTTTTTTTCACTTTGATTGTCACGGCAGAATAACGCACTCTGTTCAGTCACTTTCTTATTTGATTTTTATGGTGTTTTTTTGTGGTGTTTGGGATTTTTATACTGTGTTTCCTTTTCTCCGCTTCATCAAAACTATACGAAAATTCTCGAACATGATTGGTTTATCGCGAGACAGTGCACGCGTCGCGCTTGTAATGAGCAGTTGACGAGTCACACCCGAGGAATAGGCCTTTTGCAACACCATACTGGAGAGCAAGCACTCCAGTGATCTCAGACAAAATAGAGATCACAGAGGTCTGCATTCAAACAAAGAATACAGCGGATAACAAGTTAAAGGTATCCCAATTCGAGAAATCTTGTAAGTTTTAATCAACAGCTTCCTTGGAGTGTATCAGCGAAAAACGAATTCTGGTGTGATTTTGCTGCTGATACACTCCAGGGAAGCTATTAATTACTTCTTACTGGATTTCTCGAATTGGGATACCTTTTGACCTGTTATCAAATGTATTCTTTGTTTGAATGCAGACCTCTGTGACCTCTATATTGTCTGAGATCACTGAAGTGCTTGCTCTCCAGTATGGCGTTGCTATACGGTATCTAAGCACGTGATCTCTGACTGCAAAAGGCCTATTGGACAGTACGCGTCGTGTATGCGCGCTGTTGTTGTGTATTTCGCCGAGTTAACCATTTTTATGATTTTATGAAAACGTATAACTGATGGCTAGTTTGTTTCTCAAATGCTGTCATAGTTGTGATCTATTGGCAACAGGACTTTGTGGCGTCCAATTCTTTCGGGAGTGGTCGTTCGCCACTAAGTGGTCGTCTGATTTTGTTACTCACTCGTATGATTATTATACGTTATCGCATGATTTCGAGCGCAATTTGGGATAACTCAACACAAGTAAATTCTTCAAAGGCAAATTGCACAAGCCCAAAAGGCGAGTACAACTTTTTGTCTTTGAAAAACGTACGAGTGTTGATTTATTCCAAAATTACACGAGAAAGACTTGTGTGATTGTTTTTCAAAAATAAAGTTGGAAAAATTGACTCTGTTTTCCCCTAACAGCACTTGGTGCGACCGCTTGCCTTCGTATTGTTGCTGGAGTCGACGGGGTTTCCCGCATGAGTTCGCCTCGAGCTTTTAAACTTTCCGTCAGGAATAACTGACTACTTGTATTCGTTCTCAGTTAGGCTTTACTCAAGAGCGGTAACTGGTAAACGAAGGCAATCAAGTCCTTAAACTCCGAGAGAAGTTTGTTCAGGGCCTCCGGTTCCTTCGTTACTTCTACGCCAGTTTGCTTTCCTTTTGCTTTCGCGACTTTCCTGCCAGTCAATTTGATTTCAACTATCTGCACTGTTTGGGATAAATTGACACGTCCTTAACCAATGAGCAAGCTGAAATTTTTGCATGCATATTATAAGAGACCGAGTCCTATTTGCATTACTCCATTTTGTTACTCTAGTATCTCGTACACTGGTTCTTTCCGTTGCTGCTTGCTTGTACGTTGGTATCATGTGCACTTTTTCTATCACGTCTGTTTGATTGTTACGTTAGCATCTCGTGCACTGTTTCCTTCCTTTTCTCTTTGTTTGTTACGTTAGTATCTCGTGCTCTGTTTTTCCTTTTTCTCTTTGTTTATGTTTGCATCTCGTGTACTGTTTCTGTCCATACCTGTTTGACTGTTACGTAAGCATCTCGCGCACTGTTTCCCTTCCTTTTCTCTTTGTTTGTTACGTTAGCATCTCGTACACGGTTTTCTCTTTTTCTCTGTGTTTATTATGTTAATGTCTCGTGGACTGCTGTTTCTATCCATACCTGTGAGACTGTTACACTAATACCTCACAAACTGTTTCTTCCTTTTCTGTTTATTTGTCGAGTTAGTATCTCATACACGGGTTTTATTTATTTACTTATTTATTACACTGTCATCGCACGCACTATTTGTCAAGGATTGTGAGGATCAAGGTATCTATGTATAAATTTTACTAACTCGTTCATCAGTATGAGAGAAACTTTTCATTGTACTGAGGTTGTTTTGGCAGTTTGGCCGTGATTAATTCATAAATTTTATTTTTATTGAGGGATGGCCTCAGCAGATAGATTACACCAAAAGTGAATTTATGGACCTTTTACCAGGAAAGGGAAAAGTGGCCGCTGTAGGGAGCTAGATTCAAGTGCATTATAGTACTGAACCTAAAACTAAAAAAAAAAGTCTTCCTTCATGATATAACAGCAAAAAATCTCATCACTTGGGTCAACACCTCGTTGAATATCCAAAAAATATTTCGCAGCAAATTGGGCGATGGGAAGATAGCTTTCGTTTGTTCACGCCTGGACAACCGCTATATAATCCAGGAGTAGAGAACGCATGAGCAGGTCGTCAACAACTCGGAGTTATCTGAATTTCCAGTGACTAGTATCTTTTACACAGCAAGAGGAGATCGATCGAGAGAGCAATTTGTGGAGTGAGGTTTCAGGTATGTCCCTGTTATGTCTGTCTTACAGTCAGGCTTTCTTTGCCTCCTGTAAAGTAGCGACATCAAACAAACGTTCAACCTTAAAAATTGTCTGAAGTTAGCTCGAAATGATTCTGCTAAAATTTGACACTAATTCTTTGTCGGTGCCTAAATTTTTCGGTTTCTTTCCTCAGAAAAGTTAACAGAAAAATACTCGATCACTTCTAAAAAAAAGTTCTGAATTTACATTTTATTTACGGTTACCATAGCACCGCTCCTTCCTCTGAAAACTCAACAAACAGTCCGGTGAACCCCTTTTTCTTTGTTGGATCGCAATCGAGATTCCATATCGAGTTTTTGACATAAAGCCTTTTGCAAAGTTTAACAAAATTCTGTACTGCTGATGCAGGGCCATCTTATAAGGCTACATCATACATTTTTATTATTGAAGGTTGCTCCGTATCTTCAAAGAATCTATAGCGAGGTAATTTTGTGCCACACCTCAACACCGACTGTGCATATACTTCACATTTGAAACGAAGACATGATCACAAGTCAAATGTATAGAAACCAGAGCGAGCCTTTCTATTGCTACATCACTGTCGGTTAACTACTCGTAAAATATTGACACACCCAACTGCGCTTGCAAAAAGAATTAATAAGCGCTTTTGAAGGAACTTGATTCCAAATCCACTGAGCGGGAGAAAAGTGATAAATCTTCTATTTCCTTTTTCAGCTTCTATAGAAATGTTTTTGGACAGTCATTCAGAGGCAACCTGTGTGGCCCTTAGAAACATACTTTATTAGATCCCACTCTCTGGCTAGAGTAATAACCACACTTTCCACAGAACTACAATAATGAAACTTAAGAATCTCCAAAAAAATCTATGTAAATCTGATCTATTAAGTGTCAATGATGAACGCCGCTACTTCATCAGTCCTCAGGAAATGTCAGCGTCGTGAAATAATCATCGTATGTCTCAGCTTTACGAATCACCTCATAGCAATCATCAGCCACACGCAAAATTTCTGCGTGTCTTAATATCCCGTTAAAATTGAAACTCAGTGCACGGCCGTACGCTCCTACGCTGTGAATGATGCATAGGTCACCAATCTCTGGATTTTCATTCAGATCTCGGTCGATGGCAATCTTGTCATAGTTCGCGCACAAGGAACCCACCACGTCGAACATTTTTCCTCTCTTGTTACCTTGGTAATTCGGGCATGCGTACAAAGGATCGTTCACAACCGTCTTGTAGTCAGGAAGATCTTTTCTCAAATGACTCGGAAGGACTTGATCCTTTACAATGGTGATGTAGTTGTACGCGCCAAGCAGGGGTGGCAACAGGATGTCTACAATGGAAGCATCCACGCCTAGGAAACGTTTGTACGTGTCCTTCATGTTTATTACACGTGAAACTAACCAGCCACAGTCACCAGTTAGCAATCCTCCACATTCGTACTTGATCTGTAGCGGGTGAAGATCACTTTGCGGCAACACAATTTGTTCGTACAAATGTTTCACACGGAGCCCGAGATCTTTCAGGTCGACAGGTTTCTCTTCGGGATGATTATTCACACCGATGCCACCACCCAAGTTGACAAACTCAACTGCGATTCCTGTCTCCTTCTTGATTTCCACTGCCAGTGAAAACATCATCCGAGCAATCTCGGCCAGATCCATGGCATTCAGAGAATGTGACACGATCATGGTGTGTAGACCGAAGCGTTCCACACCGTATGCCTTGCATTTCTTGAAGGCGGAGAACAACTGGGCTTTCGTCAAGCCAAACTTCGCCTCAGCAGGATCGCCGACACGCGTGTTGAATGAAATCTTGTGATGAGGACCTGGATTGTACCTGAATGCAACCACTTTGGGCATCTTTCCTTCTAACGCCTTCTTTAGGTTGTCGATTTGGGAAAAGTCGTCCAAGTTGACAATGGCTCCCAGGTCAACCGCCTTTCGGTAGGCATCAAATGCGGTGTTATTGGATGTAAACATGATGTCTTCGCCTTCAATTCCCAGTTTTTCACAGAGAATAAGTTCTGTCAGTGAGCTGCAATCCATTCCCATCCTACATTCCTCGTGCAGCATCTTCAAAATTATTGGGGTCGGCGTCGCTTTTACAGCAAAGTGATTCTTAAAACTCGATCCGGTCATCAATCGCACCCAAGCAAAGCTGTCGTTGAAGACCTTGGTTCCAGTCAGTATTTTCTCTTTGTCGTAGAGATAAAACGGGGTTTTATACTGAGAGGCCACTTTTCTGAGCTCGACCTCGCTGCAGGGCAAAGGTTTCTTACTCAGCTCTCCGATCTCATTGCTAAGGTTTTCCATCTCTGAGTCAAGTCTACATGGACAAGAAAGGTACACGTTAATTTGACATATATATAATCATGTAATATTTTACAACTGTTCATCCCATGTTGAGAGGTCAATTATTAGAAATGAAAGGTCTTAAGTTTGTTGGGACTTTAAAAATTACTTTTTGGAAAATGAAGAGTTGGCGAGGATGAATTTCAAACCGCATTTTTAAATTCATACTCGAAAACTGTGATTAATGACTGTAAATGTTCCTTTTCAAGTTAGAATTTGCTATTCTCGGGTTGATACACGCGCATGCGTTAAACACCAAACCAATATACCATAGTTTCTTGGTTATAAGGCGCACTCGGTTAAAAGACGCACCCCAAACTTGGCAACTTGGTCAAGCTAAGTTCCCAAACTGAAAATTACGTGAAAATACTCGGTTATAAGGCGCACCAAAAGGTTGAGAGCTAACAAAAGGTGTGATGGATCTGAAAAAGTTTCATGGTTGCTCTGGCGATGAAAGCAAACGGCGAAAAACTCTCACCGAAAGTCGGCATCAAAGGTGATCGACAGCTGAATATCAACACGCCACTGAGAAAGTTTCACGGTTGCTCTCATTATCAACACGCCACCGAGAAAGTTTCACGGTTGCTCTGGTGATGAAAGCAAATGGCGAAAAACTCTCACCGAAAGTCATCTTCAAAGGTGTTCAACAGCTGAATATCAACACGCCACCGAGAATGCAAGTTTCTGTGCACAAAAAAGGCTGAATGGACGAAGAAGGTAGGTTTTATCTCCACGTCGTTTATTCAGAGAAGGAACTATTCGAGCGCGCGACAGAAACACAATTTTTGGAATTTAAAACGAGGTTCGAACGATTGTCTTGTTGTCATGGATATCATGTCACTGAACTTGTGCTATTAAAAACGTATGCGAATTTCCGGTTGTTTGCTTTTATATGGAAGTCGATTAGTGTTCTAAAGAAGTATTCCTTTATAATTCATAAGAATAAAGGATAGGATTCTACACAATCTTCGCTACACCTCAGACTGTAATGTATTTACTGCACGCTGGAATGTTATTTCACGAAGCGGTTTATTGATTTTAGCACAAAGAAGAGAATTGAAACAAAGAATGCTTTTGAAAAAGATTTCTTCAAACTTATGAATAACGGTGTACTTTTGGAAAAACAATGGAAAATTTGCGAAAGCGCGTGGACGTGAAACTAATCACAAACAAAAATATGCTCGCAAAGTATTGCCCGAAACCGACAAACATTGGAAGTAAAATCTTTGGTGAGAATCTTGTGGCTCCTCATAAGATCAAAGAAACGCTCGCTTTCAACAGACCGGCATATGCTGGGATGTGTATCCCTCGATTTGAGCAAGACGTTGGTGTATGATTTTTATTTTAATTACATACACCTTTAGTTGTTCGTTACTGTAACGTGTTCGCTAAGACAGACAGTGAAACACCAGAGAGTTGGTTATAACACAACATTTAATCTTGTAAGCCGAGTGCACATCAAGCGAGGCGAACGAATACATCCGGGAACTGAGATGAAAGGTAAACTGTATAAATTAAATCGACATACATAAATTAACATCGTTACATCTTCCCCCGTTATTCAAAGAGGAAAGAATAAACAAGGAAAGAAAACTAAATCGTTTGTTAGAGTCATTGTTCGGAGAATATAAACAACATAGGTAAGTGTCAGCATGTATAGTCACGGAGGTATGCTGGTCTACGTAGGACTCTTCCCCGAGCGCTACGTCTTTCTGGACTCGTTACGTCATCAGCTGGAGGATTCGGTGTTGCTTGTGGCTTGACCATCTCTTGGGGGTTTGATTAAACGACTGGTGGTACCTGTTCCACTTTGGTCAGGGGCAGGGGACCATGACCTGAGTTAGGTATCTCTATGTCAAGAGGTGATTGTTTAGGGAGTTCGGCTGTGAGACGCAGGTGTCGGCGGTTCCTACGATACACCCGTCCGTCGTCAGTAGTAACTTGGTATGAGCGTATACCAACTTGTTTGGCAACCGTTGCTTGGGTCCATTGTTGTTTATATTTGGGTGGATGGATACGTACGGTGCTCCCTGGCTGAAGTGGCTGGAGTTCTTTGGTGCCATTGTTGTAATAGAAGGCTTGTTTATTCTTCTGGGCCTGAAGAAGCTGGGAAGTGGTGTCAAATTCAGGTTGTGCTAGTAGTCGCCCAGAGGTAGGTAGGAGGGTTTTGGTACGGCGGCCAAAGAGGCGCTGAGCTGGAGACGCTCCTAGCCCTTCTGTGGGGGTGTTGCGAAAGTCAAGGAATCCCAAGTAGGGATCACTGCCAGCCTCTGAGGCTTTGAGCATGATTCGCTGCACAGTCTTCACCTCGTTTTCCGCCTTGCCATTTGACTGCGGGTAGGTGGGGGAGCTTGTTACATGATCAAACTCGTATAAATCTTTGAACGTCTGAAATTCCTGTGAGCTGAATTGGGGGCCATTGTCGCTTACTATCTTGTCCGGAATTCTATGTCTTGCCATATGAGGCTTGAGCTTTTCAATTACTTCTTTTGATGTCTTCCTCGCAAGTTTGTCCACTTCAAAGAAATTTGAGTAATAATCAGTGGTGACAAGGTAATCCTGGCCCTGGAGCTCAAAGAGATCAACGGCAAGGACCTGCCACGGTCTTGATGGTACTGGGTGTGAGATCATGGGCTCCCTCTGCTGCCCTTGGTGGTATGAATTGCAGACTTGGCAGTTGGAGACATGTTCTTCAATCTCTTTCTTCATACCAGGCCAGTAGAACGCTTCCCGTGCCCGTCTTAGGCATGCTTGTATTCCCAGATGACTGGAGTGTAGCTTTCTTTTGAGTTCAGCTCTCATCTGAAACGGTATGACAACACGGTCTCCTTTGAAAATGACTCCATTTTGGAGAGCAAGTTCTTCTTTGAACGGAAAGTAGTCTTGAACTTCCAGTGGGAGATAGAGCTTACTTTCTGGCCAGCCTTGTTTGATGACGCAAGCAAGGGTCTTGAGGATAGCTTCTTCTTGTGTAAGGTTTTCGATTTGGCGAAGAGTTTCGTCTTTGACCGGAAGATACTGTAGCATGTTCACTTGCTCTGCTTCTATCTCTGTTGGAGATCTAGTATCTGAGACTGTCATGACATCTTCCTGATCCTCAGTAGCTTCCTTAGGCGTCAGATACGCGCGACTCAGGGAATCAGCCATAAGAAGGGAGGTTCCCTTTTTGTAGGATACTTCAAACTCGTAGCGTTGGAGTCTAACGAGCATTCGTTGTAGCCTTTTGGGTGCGTTCAGGAGGCTTTCCTTGAAGATTGCCTCCAAGGGCTTGTGATCAGATTCGACCAGCACTTTCCTTCCATACAGGTAGGCTTCAAACTTCTCCATTCCGAATACTATGGCCAGTAACTCTTTTTCGATTTGCGCATACTGGACTTCTGTGGGGGTCAGGGACCTGGATGCATATGCGACCGGATGTCCGTCTTGCATGAGACATGCTCCTAGGCCATGCATAGAGGCATCACATTGTAGTGTGGGTGTGGCACTTGGGTCAAAGTATTTTAGGACTGGAGTCGTAGAAAGGATCTTCTTTGTCTCATCCAGGGCTGCACCATGAACCTGTTCATCCCATTGGAACTCGTTCTCGTTTTTGGTGGGCTCGCGTAGAGGAGTCGTGACCTCTGAAAGTCTTGGAGCAAACTTTTGCAGGTAGTTAGTCATCCCTAAGAGACGTTGGATGCTCTGTTTGTCAGTCGGTGCTGGCATCTCTTTGATTGCCTTGACTTTTCCAGGGTCAGGTTGTAGCCCATCTGCAGAGAGCATGTGGCCCATGTAGGCCACTTCCTTAAGCCTAAGCTGCAGTTTTCCCCTGTTTAGCTTCACACCTTTTTCTCGGCATCGTTGGAGGAGAGCAGTAAGCTTGTCGTCGTGGTCTTTTTCTGCTTCATCATCGTTAGCTCCACATCCAAATACGAGGATGTCATCAGCGATCGCCTTGCATCCATTTAGCCCTGCTAATGCCTGATCCAGTCTTCGCTGGAATTCTTCAGTGGCCGGTGAGATCCCAAATGGCATTCGAAGCCATCTGTATCTTCCCCATGGAGTGCCAAATGTGGTTGCGTAACTACTTTCCTCGTCTAAGGACACGTGCCAAAACCCATTTTTAGCGTCTAACACAGTAAAGCATCTTGCGTTTGAGAGCTCAGGAAGGACATCCTCGATTGTCGGCAGAGAGTAGTGATTCCGTTTGAGGGCTCGGTTAAGTGGTTTGGGATCAACACACAGTCGAACATTGCCATTCTTCTTCATGGTGACGACAGTTGCTGATATCCAAGGGGTAGGGACATTTACTGGCGTGATGATATTAAGGTCTTCCAAGCGATTCATCTCCTCTTTTAGCTTTTCTTTAATGGCGATCGGCACCTTTCTTGTTGGGAGTTGGACTGGTGGTACGTTCGGGTCAATGTCCAGGTGGAGGTCACCTTCTAACTTTCCTTCTCCTCTGAATACATCGGCATATTCTTCGAGAATAGATTCCGTCGTAAGTGGTGTTTTGCTCTGCGATGGTTCTTCCGCTTGAAGAGCCATAATGTTTTGTCGGACCACAGATATGAGTTGCATTTGTTCACTGGCTCGTAAACCAAGCAGCGGCTTCCCTTTCCCCTTTACGACTACGAATCCACGCTATATTTTTTTCCATTTCTGGGGTTCACAGCTTGAACACGTTTCATGCCAATTGGCTTTTCCTCCGTTTTGTTGTACATAACAAGAGTTACTTCTGTATTGTCCAGCAGGGGTAGGCTGTCTTCACCATATACTTCTTTGAAGGATTCTTCGGGTAAGATGTTCACTGTGGCACCAGTGTCCAGTTGGAATGGGACTTGGTGACCATTTAACAGCATTACCGCAAGCAGTTTGTCTTTATGATAAGGCTTTTCCACAGCACAGACTTGTTTCTTGACGTCGACACAAGTAACATATTCATCCAAGTTAGAATCTTCCACTGCATGCACTGGCCTGCGGACATGTCTTGGTGTGGGGCGTTTAGAGGACGTGGCCAAAGCGGATGGAGACAGTTTGGTTTTGCAGGCCACCGCAAAGTGGTTTTGAATTCCACATTTAGAGCATGTCTTACCCCATGCAGGACATTTAAGCTTGTTCCAAACATGTGTTTTGGCGCAGAACTTGCAGCGGATTTCTCTCTCTCTTATGGGGGGCGGAGGTGTCTTCTCGTTGGCCTGACTAATAGCGCTGACTTCCTCCTGATGAATCTCTTTCAGTTGTTGGCTTGCGGTCTCATATGATCTACAGATGTCAATGCATTCTTTCAGTGTGAGTTTGGAGACTTGTAGAAGCTTCTTGCGTGCTTGATAATCTCTTACTCCAATGACAATTCTGTCTCTTATTAGACTGTTTTCTAAAACTCCGAAGTTACATGTCTTAGCCAACGTGCGCAGTGCCGTGACGTAAGCATCCAGAGATTCGTTAGGCTCCTGGTCCCTTTTGTTAAATCGATATCTCTCGTATATTTCGTTTGTCTCTCCTATGCAATAATACTGTAGCTTTTGGAGAACAACATCAATGTCCTCCTTATCAGCTTCATCTGCAAATTCTAAGCCTTCGTACACATCTAGAGCATCTGAGCCAATACAGGTTAGTAGTGTGGCAGTCCTCAGATATTTGTTTGCGGTAGGGTTTTCAGGATCTTTTAAACGTGCAGCAATTTCATAGTTATTCCAGGCACGGTGGAATTTCTTCCAATTCGTCCAATTATTGATTTCGGTAAAAGCACCAAGTTGGGGTTGCCATCCTCAAAAACGAAGTTCGTCCTACTGTTCAAAAAAGACCTATTTAGCACCAGAAGTCCAAAAAGAAAAACGTTACAGCATTGCTAGTGACATTTACTCATTAGGAAGAATGCTGAAGGCTGTGTCGTGTTTAATAGGTTTTTATGAAAAGGTGCGGGTGCTTGTGAAAAAGCCACTGACGAAAACCCCGGTGATAGGCCTACCGTTGAAGAATTTTTGCAACAAATCTCTACAATTATAGCATAGGTATTTCGCTAGTTCTTTTTCCCCATCTCGTTGCCATGTTCCCACCAATAACGTAGCTCCATTTTCTGCCTTTAAAAGCACACACAACCCACAATTCCTCTATTCGCTCCGACGAAGGGCTAACGCTCGAAATGTCAGCTTTTGTAATCGTTACGGTGGCCAATTTACCATTTCAACTTTGTTGATATATCCAAACTTTTTCACATGCCATGCGTTCTTGTAAATCTACCCCAACAATTCATTAAAAAGAAACACAAAGAATATTTCATTTGTTTTTTTCTTTCTTTCTTTTTGGAATCTCAACTCAAGTGGCATTAAACAAAAATGCTGGATTGTACTGCACTTTTGGGTATGCCACCTTAAAGTACAGCCTACCGAATAACATCATCGAAAGAGTGTAAAAATACAAAAACATCATCGAAAGAGTGTAAAAATACAAAAACGCTGGGTTATACCGCACTTTTGGGTGTGCCACCTTAAAAGTACAGCCTACTGATTAAGATCATCGAAAGAGTGTAAAAATACAAAAATGCTGGGTTATACTGCACTTCTGGGTGTGCCACCTTAAAGTACAGTCTACTGACTAAGATTATCGAAAGAGTGTAAAAATACAAAAATGCTGGGTTATACCGCACTTTTGGGTGTGCCACCTTAAAGTACAGTCTACTGAATAAGATCATCGAGAGAATAAAAATTCAAAAACGCTGGGTTATACCGCACTTTTGGGTGTGTCACCTTAAAGTACAGCCTTCTCAATAAGATCATTGAAAGAACTCTCACAAGAAAGAAACTTTAAGTTCATGGATCTCCTAAGAAAGCCGGGTAACTAGTGCATAGTGTGAAATTGAAAAGGAAGCAAGTACTTACAAATGGTGCCCTTTTTGATACCGCTCTCTTACAAAACATCTGGGCGCTGCACAATATGTTTCTATATATCCTTTGACTTTTGCTGATAAGCCGCATCCACAATTCAACTAAATTAAGCCCCGTTTTGAAATGCTTAAAAGCTGTTTGAAGGAGTTATTCGCATAATGATATGCTTGATCAATCTATAACATATTTAGCTAGTTAATACACGTGGTTTAACTTTGGAAAGCAAGTTTTCATAGCCAATCAGAAAGCAACTTAAAAAGGTGTTGATGGAGCTTGCATCTATAGCTTCGTTACAATATGACTTCGAAAAGCTACCAGGTTTCGTGCCATAAATGCGAAAAACCTTTTAACACAAGCTTCGCTCTGAAAAAGCACTTGGTTAAGGCGCATTCAATTACAACTTTACCGAAGAGAATAAGCTTTGTGACTGAAGGAATCGAAGCGCCACTTCCAAAACCACAAAGAATAAGCAAGAGGACCGGAACGTATCGCGCTTATAAGACATGGAGAGAAAGTGTGCTGAAAGGAATAAAAAATGCTCACCACCCAAGAGCTCGAGGTAATTTTGAATATCAAAAGTCTATATATGATCTGTTTCACATCTATGTGTGAGCGTCGCACGTAGTCTTGCTGTATTTTGAGGAGCTTGAGGTTGCCATTGACGTTACTTTGTTCTTTAACATACAGCAAAATGCGTAGTTACTAAAAGTTGGAATCACCTGAAACCACCTGAAACCACCAGAAACCACCAATGAAACCACCTGACTGAAATTACCTGAAAATTACATGAAAGCACGCAGACATGAACGCAGAACGCAGACCTCAAACCTCGAATAGCCACGCCTCGAAAAAGGTCTACACAGTGTGTAATTAGCAGATTTATCTCTCTTCCCTTTGTTATCAAACGAGATCACGGAATGCGTAAGCGAAACTGCTATGTAAACATTGGAGTTGAATTCTTATTGACGATATCGCAGTTACGACCCTCCACTGTCGAGCCGTACCAGTCTTGCATAGGTTATGTGTGTGCCTTTTGAGTCAGTCGACGTATCCGCAATCAGTTTTCCTTTGTGTATACAGTGTGTAATTACCAGATTTATCTATCTTTCTTTTGTCATTGATGTTATCAGACGAGATCTTGGAATATCTGTTTTCACGTTAAAGTACTTCTACTATATGTAAAAGTACTACTACTATATGAAATCATTTTTGGTACAATCGTACAAAGCAACTCAGGTGTCTCGTTAACACTGACCTCAAAAACGCAGACAGAAGACCGCACAGCTCGAAAAACGTGTACCCAGTGTGTAATTACAAGATTTATCTCTCTTCCCTTTGTTATCAAACGAGATCTTGGAATGCGTCATGAAACTGAGACTAATTTCATTGTCAGTGACAGTGAGATAACAGATAAAAATAGACGTCAAGTAGAGTAAATTAGCAATGCCTAAGCTTTGCGTCATGCTGAAAATTAAGATACCGATTTGCGATAATGTTTAATTCACGTGGGTTTAGATGGCTTCTGGGGTGGTTTCACGTAATTTCAGATGGTTTCCATGGGGGTTGCAGATGGTTTCCATGGGGGTCGCACATGGTTTCAGGTGGTTTCAGGTGATTCCAACTTTTAGTAACTACGCGGCAAAATGGCATAAACAGGAAATGAATTTCGTTCCAGCTGAGTTCTTCAGACAGTTTCTGGCCGATCTGGGAAAGCCAACAGTATACTCTGTCAAAGACACCAGTCACTGGAGAGCTCCAATATTCCATACAAGTACGAGACGGATTTCTTTCAAGATTTTTGAAATGAAAGTTATTCGATCTGCGTTACCGGAAATACAGATAGCACAGGTCTGGTGCGGTAACAGAACCATAAGCGAAGATGATGAAAATGAGTTAGAAGACATCAAAACGGCCGAGGACGCCATTCATGCAGCTGTTAAACGTGCCAGAACGACCAGAAGGCGTGTATCGTGTAGAAGCCAGTTAAACGTTAGTAGTCCGTTAAGAGAGTTTGAAGTGATCTGGTGGCCGGACATGTACGAGACAAGTGGCTACGGCAAAATGTCATTGCGGTATTACGTTGGAAAAGTATTTCACTCGTGAACCACTAAACAGAGAATCCCCTCTGAAAATTTCGTCGTTATCTTCACATGCTGAACCACAACTTCGGCGTAAAGTTGATTTTACAAGGAACGACTTAGCCGTGTCACTTAGCGCGGACAATTCTTAACAAGGACATTGCTTGCAAGTGTCTTATGTCTTCAAGTTTTCTCAAAACGCTGCAACAAAAATAATGAGTTAAAATGTTCGTCAAAAATTATATGGTGTAACATTACTTTAAGCTGTTAGAATATTTCATTTTGTCGAGAGTTAATCAAGTTTTCGATCAATAGCTTGTTTATTCCATAGTGTATTTACGAGGGTCGTGCTGAGAGCGCGTGAGTGAGACGTAACAATTTCAAGAACGTGGCACGTGTCGCTCGACGCTAACGGGTCACGTTTACATTTATTTTATTATAATTAAAAGTGGGCAGAATTGTAAGACATATCTTGAAGTGGTTTTCATCTTTTAGCAAATTTGCAGAATTAGTATAACTACATCTGTTTACTCTTCAAAATATTACATTCACGTTACGCGTTCTATAATTTTGCTTTTGTCATATTCTTTCTAGATTTCAGAGCTCTCGTTCAACTTAAAAACTTCTTGTCAAAGTACTCCTCTAAACATTCACTTTTAAATACGGGTATTCTAGTTACACAAGCATCCCAGTTGCTTACGAGTTGACGTGAGTCATAGTGCCTTACTCCAAGACAATATTTGAATCATTAGTTGTAATCTATGCTGCTGCATGTCAGAGAATTTCCATGACAAGTTATGAACAGCGCTTGGCCCTAAAGATATAAAATCCATTGCTGCCAGAATCACCCCTACTCCGCAACTGCCAATTCCAACTGACGAATTCAAGGACACTTGTGATGGCATTCCAAATCGAGTGACGTTCTGTGTTGAAGTCCAGAAATTCGTTTTGAGTGCTTCATTCGAGGGGCAAAGTTCCTGCAAAAGATGGAGGCCTGCCTTCACCAGAGAAAGTGTATTTGAGGGTATTTGGAATTTCATCCCATCATCGAAAAAAATGCTCTTGCTCAATAAATCGACGTAAGTCATACCCCAGTGATTGCGTGTCGGAAAATGGACTGGAGCCAATATTTGGGACATTTCTGTTGGGTTGGTTTGTTGTACTAGCCGCATTAACTTTCTTGATTTGAAGCTTTTTACGTCTGACGTCATCCAAGTGAAAAATTCTGAAGGTAAGTACACAGTTGTGTTATTTCCATTACTCCTTGCTTCTTCTAGACACTTTCCAATGCATATGTCAATAACAAAGTTATCAAGATATCTCTCTTCTACAAGTTCAGCAAAGTTCAGCGAGTCGACTGACTTCCTCTGAAATTTTAATATTGCCTGATGTGATTCAGTATGCCACAATGCCTTCATAATTGCTTCCTTTTCTCGGTCTGTGCAGCCCTCAGTTTTGGACATCCACCGCTGTTCTGAGTTAAGTTTACGCTTCGTTGTTGCAACTGAACAAAACTTTCTCAGAACTCCAACACCGTTGAGGTCAAAGTTTCCAAAACCAAACATTTTTACTCCTGTTGGGGACCTCTTCTGCTTTCCTCTCTCTTTCTCCATAAGTGACATGGCATCGTTCAGCAAACTTTCACTTGGACGTTGCAGAAGGGTGAATGGATCAGTGACCACAAAGTGACCGAACAGAACCTCTATTTCACCACGGAATGAGGACACCTTAGGAAGCCTGTCCTCCAAGCTACCAAATTCCCATCTGGTCATTGGTAGTGAGAAAATTGCGGACAAAGGAGTTGCGCTGAAAGCAGCAGATGATGTAGTTCCTCCTGAATCTGATGTTTGAGCAACGGAAAGAGCAGAAACGTCACCCAGAAGATCAGTCTCTGTTGAACACTGGAGCTGTATTGTATCATCTGGTGACACAGTAACTGGACCAGTCGCTGTGGAACACGAAGGCTGTTTTTTGCTGC
This sequence comes from Stylophora pistillata, assembly GCF_964205215.1. NCBI lineage: Eukaryota > Metazoa > Cnidaria > Anthozoa > Scleractinia > Pocilloporidae > Stylophora > Stylophora pistillata. The sequence continues at coordinate 5,402,944 of NC_142521.1, read as the reverse complement.
GTTCGGGGTGGTCTTGGTCAGCATCCGAGTTGGGTAATTCTACATCATAATTTACTTTGGTTTGCGGTGACTGCATACTGCCAGAATCTGACCAATCCATAGGAACATCTTCTGTGTGTGGTACCTGAGTGGCACTGTTAGCATTGGACACATCTGCTAACTCAGCTTCAGAAAATTGGGATTCTAGTTGTTTTGCACAGGTAGAATCGAATACAGGACTACCGTGCTCTTTGTCAACTTCCTCCCAAAAGCCGTTTTGATAGCGATGAATCTTGGACATGGACCCTCCTGACACTACAGTGCCCTTCGAGTTGTCATGGTCATACTTAAGGAAGTCATCACCGAATACCTTAGTAAACAAGTCATCAATTACGAAAACCCACTTCTTTGTTTCTCTGCACCACGGAATCTTGTCCTTTGCAGACCAGCCATACCCTCGGTAGTGAAAGTGCTTCTTTCCTGTACAACAAATTCACTGTTTCCCTTCCTTTTCTCTTTCGCACTGTTTCCCTTCCTTTTCTCTTTGTTTGTTACGTTAGCATCTCGTACACGGTTTTCTCTTTTTCTCTCTGTTTATTATGTTAATGTCTCGTGGACTGTTTCTATCCATACCTGTGAGACTGTTACACTAATACCTCACAAACTGTTTCTTCCTTTTCTGTTTATTTGTCGAGTTAGTATCTCGTACACGGGTTTTATTTATTTACTTATTTATTACACTGTCATCGCACGCACTATTTGTCAAGGATTGTGAGGATCAAGGTATCTATGTATAAATTTTACTAACTCGTTCATCAGTATGAGACAAACTTTTCATTGTACTGAGGTTGTTTTGGCAGTTTGGCCGTGATTAATTAATAAATTTTATTTTTATTGTGGGATGGCCTCAGCAGATCGATTACACCAAAAGTGAATTTATGGACCTTTCACCAGGAAAGGGAAAAGTGGCCGCTGTAGGGAGCTAGATTCAAGGGCATTATAGTACTGAACCTAAAACTAAAAAAAAAAGTCTTCCTTCATGATATAACAGCAAAAAATCTCATCACTTGGGTCAACACCTCGTTGAATATCCAAAAACTATATCGCAGCAGATTGGTCGATGGGAAGATAGCTTTCGTTTGTTCACGCCTGGCCAACCGCTATATAATCCAGGAGTAGAGAACGCATGAGCAGGTCGTCAACAACTCGGAGTTATCTGAATTTCCAGTGACTAGTATCTTTTACAGAGTAATCTCCACAGCGAGAGGAGATCGATCGAGAGAGAAATTTGTGGAGTGAGGTTTCAGGTATGTCCCTGTTATGTCTGTCTTACAGTTAGGCTTTCTTTGCCGGATGTAAAGTAACGACATCAAACAAACGTTCAACCTTAAAAATTGTCTGAAGTTAGCTCGAAATGATTCTGCTAAAATTTGACACTAATTCTTTGTCGGTCCCTAGATTTTTCGGTTTCTTTCCTCAGAAAAGTTAACAGAAAAATACCCGATCACTTCTAAAAAAAGTTCTGAATTTACATTTTATTTACGGTTACCATAGCACCGCTCCTTCCTCTGAAAACTCAACAAACAGTCCGGTGAACCCCTTTTTCTTTGTTGGATCGCAATCGAGATTCCATATCGAGTTTTTGACATAAAGCCTTTTGCAAAGTTTAACAAAGTTCTGTACTGCTGATGCAGGGCCATCTTATAATTCATGCTAATAGGGTCGAGGCAGAGACTGAATACTCTCACAGCTTCACCAACAATTAGAATGAACAATACTCAAGTGAGCCAGGTTTCAGCTGCAAAATCGCTTGGTGTAATAATAGACGATAAACTCGATTGGCATAGTCACATCGAAAAACTAACGAAAAAGATCGCCTCTGGTATCGGGGCCCTAAAGCGAATTAGGCACCTGATCCCAGCATCAACCTTACATCTCATCTACCAAGCTTTAGTAAAACCTCACTTTGATTACTGTGACATTGTTTGGGGTAGCTGTGGGAAAACGCTACGAGACAAACTGCAGAAATTGCAGAATAGAGCAGCCCGTGTGTTGACATTCTCTAACTATGATGCTGATGCAACTGAGCTACTCGAGGTTTTAGGGTGGAAAAATCTTGCACGCCAGCAGGAAATCCATAAAGCCACCATGATGTTTAGATGTCTGCACGGGCTAGCTCCAAGGTATCTATATTCAAAGTTTACGTGGCGTGACTCTGCTTATGACCTCAGGGACTCTGAAAATAAGCTTAATGTTCCACTACCGCGCACTAATTATTACAGAAAAAGCTTTAGCTACAATGGCGCCACATTATGGAACAGTTTACCACGCGATATAAGGAACACAGAGTCTCTGGGGTTATTTAAACGTAAGATCAATGACATTTTTTAAGTCTAACGCACGGCATTCACGGAAAACAGCTTTAGTGTTATAGTATCTAGTTTTAATTTTAAATATCTTAGCGTATGTGATATGTATTTTTATAGGCTGATGAATTGATCGTGTCTAAATAAAGATTACAATACAATACAATACAATAAGGCTACATCATACATTTTTATCAGTGAAGGTTGCTCCGTATCTGCAAAGAATCTATAGCGAGGTAATTTTGTGCCACACCTCAACACCGACTGTGCAAATACTTCACATTTGAAACGAAGACATGATCACGAGTCAAATGTATAGAAACCAGAGCGAGCCTTTCTATTGCTACATGTATCACTGTCGGTTAACTACTCGTAAAATATTGACACACCCAACTGCGCTTGCAAAAAGAATTAATAAGCGCTTTTGAAGGAACTTGATTCCAAATCCACTGAGCGGGAGAAAAGTGATAAATCTTCTATTTCCTTTTTCAGCTTCTATAGAAATGCTTTTGGACAGTCATTCAGAGGCAACCTGTGTGGCCCTTAGAAACATACTTTATTAGATCCCACTCTCTGGCTAGAGTAATAACCACACTTTCCACAGAACTACAATAATGAAACTTAAGAATCTCCAAAAAAATCTATGTAAATCTAATCTATTAAGTGTCAATGATGAACGCCGCTACTTCATCAGTCCTCAGGAAATGTCAGCGTCGTGAAATAATCATCGTATGTCTCAGCTTTACGAATCACCTCATAGCAATCATCAGCCACACGCAAAATTTCTGCGTGTCTTAATATCCCGTTAAAATTGAAACTCAGTGCACGGCCGTACGCTCCTACGCTGTGAATGATGCACAGGTCACCAATCTCTGGATTTTCATTCAGATCTCGGTCGATAGCAATCTTGTCATAGTTCGCGCACAAGGAACCCACCACGTCGAACATTTTTCCTCTCTTGTTACCTTGGTAATTCGGGCATGCGTACAAAGGATCGTTCACAACCGTCTTGTAGTCAGGAAGATCTTTTCTCAAATGACTCGGAAGGACTTGATCCTTTACAATGGTGATGTAGTTGTACGCGCCAAGCAGGGGTGGCAACAGGATGTCTACAATGGAAGCATCCACGCCTAGGAAACGTTTGTACGTGTCCTTCATGTTTATTACACGTGAAACTAACCAGCCACAGTCACCAGTTAGCAATCCTCCACATTCGTACTTGATCTGTAGCGGGTGAAGATCACTTTGCGGCAACACAATTTGTTCGTACAGACGTTTCACACGGAGCCCGAGATCTTTCAGGTCCACAGGTTTCTCTTCGGGATGATTATTCACACCGATGCCACCACCCAAGTTGACAAACTCAACTGCGATTCCTGTCTCCTTCTTGATTTCCACTGCCAGAGAAAACATCATCCGAGCAATCTCGGCCAGATCCATGGCATTCAGAGAATGTGACACGATCATGGTGTGTAGACCGAAGCGTTCCACACCGTATGCCTTGCATTTCTTGAAGGCGGAGAACAACTGGGCTTTCGTCAGGCCGAACTTCGCCTCAGCAGGATCGCCGACACGCGTGTTGAATGAAATCTTGTGATGAGGACCTGGATTGTACCTGAATGCAACCACTTTGGGCATCTTTCCTTCTAACGCCTTCTTTAGGTTGTCGATTTGGGAAAAGTCGTCCAAGTTGACAATGGCTCCCAGGTCAACCGCCTTTCGGTAGGCATCAAATGCGGTGTTATTGGATGTAAACATGATGTCTTCGCCTTCAATTCCCAGTTTTTCACAGAGAATAAGTTCTGTCAGTGAGCTGCAATCCATTCCCATCCTACATTCCTCGTGCAGCATCTTCAAAATTATTGGGGTCGGCGTCGCTTTTACAGCAAAGTGATTCTTAAAACTCGATCCGGTCATCAATCGCACCCAAGCAAAGCTGTCGTTGAAGACCTTGGTTCCAGTCAGTATTTTCTCTTTGTCGTAGAGATAAAACGGGGTTTTATACTGAGAGGCCACTTTTCTGAGCTCGACCTCGCTGCAGGGCAAAGGTTTCTTACTCAGCTCTCCGATCTCATTGCTAAGGTTTTCCATCTCTGAGTCAAGTCTACATGGACAAGAAAGGTACACGTTAATTTGACATATATATAATCATGTAATATTTTACAACTGTTCATCCTATGTTGAGAGGTCAATTATTAGAAATGAAAGGTCTTAAGTTTGTTGGGACTTTAAAAATTACTTTTTGGAAAATGAAGAGTTGGCGAGGATGAATTTCAAACCGCATTTTTAAATTCATACTCGAAAACTGTGATTAATGACTGTAAATGTTCCTTTTCAAGTTAGAATTTGCTATTCTCGGGTTGATACACGCGCATGCGTTAAACACCAAACCAATATACCATAGTTTCTTGGTTATAAGGCGCACTCGGTTAAAAGACGCACCCCAAACTTGGCAACTTAGTCAAGCTAAGTTCCCAAACTGAAAATTACGTGAAAATACTCGGTTATAAGGCGCACCAAAAGGTTGAGAGCTAAAAAAAGGTGTGATGGATCTGAAGAAGTTTCATGGTTGCTTTGGCGAGGAAAGCAAACGGCGAAAAACTCTCACCGAAAGTCGGCTTCAAAGGTGATCGACAGCTGAATATCAACACGCCACTGAGAAAGTTTCACGGTTGCTCTCAATATCAACACGCCACCGAGAATGCAAGTTTCTGTGCACAAAAAAGGCTGAATGGACGAAGAAGGTAGGTTTTATCTCCACGTCGTTTATTAAGAGAAGGAACTATTCGAGCGCGCGACAGAAACACAATTTTTGGAATTTAAAACGAGGTTCGAACGATTGTCTTGTTGTCATGGATATCATGTTACTGAACTTGTGCTATTGAAAACGTATGCGAATTTCCGGTTGTTTGCTTTTATATGGAAGTCGATTAGTGTTCTAAAGAAGTATTCCTTTATAATTCATAAGAATAAAGGATAGGATTCTACACAATCTTCGCTACACCTCAGACTGTAATGTATTTACTGCACGCTGGAATGTTATTTCACGAAGCGGTTTATTGATTTTAACACAAAGAAGAGAATTGAAACAAAGAATGTTTTTGAAAAAGATTTCTTCAAACTTATGAATAACGGTGTACTTTTGGAAAAACAATGGAAAATTTGCGAAAGCGCGTGGACGTGAAACTAATCACAAACAAAAATATGCTCGCAAAGTATTGCTCGAAACCGACAAACATTGGAAGTAAAATCTTTGGTGAGAATCTTGTGGCTCCTCATAAGATCAAAGAAACGCTCGCTTTCAACAGACCGGCATATGCTGGGATGTGTATCCCTCGATTTGAGCAAGACGTTGGTGTATGATTTTTATTTTAATTACATACACCTTTAGTTGTTCGTTACTGTAACGTGTTCGCTAAGACAGACAGTGAAACACCAGAGACTCTAAACACAACATTTAATCTTGTAAGCCGAGTGCACATCAAGCGAGGCGAACGAATACATCCGGGAACTCAGATGTAAGGTAAACTGTATAAATTAACTCGACATACATAAATTAACATCGTTACATCTTCCCCCGTTATTCAAAGAGGAAAGAATAAACAAGGAAAGAAAACTAAATCGTTTGTTAGAGTCATTGTTCGGAGAATATAAACAACATAGGTAAGTGTCAGCATCTATAGTCACGGAGGTATGCTGGTCTACGTAGGACTCTTCCCCGAGCGCTACGTCTTTCTGGACTCGTTACGTCATCAGCTGGAGGGTTCGGTGTTGCTTGTGGCTTGACCATCTCTTGGGGGTTTGATTAAACGACTGGCGGTACCTGTTCCACTTTGGTCAGGGGCAGGGGACCATGACCTGAGTTAGGTATCTCTATGTCAAGAGGTGATTGTTTAGATAGTTCGGCTGTGAGACGCAGGTGTCGGCGGTTCCTACGATACACCCGTCCGTCGTCAGTGGTAACTTGGTATGAGCGTATACCAACTTGTTTGGCAACCGTTGCTTGGGTCCATTGTTGTTTATATTTGGGTGGATGGATACGTACGGTGCTCCCTGGCTGAAGTGGCTGGAGTTCTTTGGTGCCATTGTTGTAATAGAAGGCTTGTTTGTTCTTCTGGGCCTGAAGAAGCTGGGAAGTGGTGTCAAATTCAGGTTGTGCTAGTAGTCGCCCAGAGGTAGGTAGGAGGGTTTTGGTACGGCGGCCAAAGAGGCGCTGAGCTGGAGACGCTCCTAGCCCTTCTGTGGGGGTGTTGCGAAAGTCAAGGAATCCCAAGTAGGGATCACTGCCAGCCTCTGAGGCTTTGAGCATGATTCGCTGCACAGTCTTCACCTCGTTTTCCGCCTTGCCATTTGACTGCGGGTAGGTGGGGGAGCTTGTTACATGATCAAACTCGTATAAATCTTTGAACGTCTGAAATTCCTGTGAGCTGAATTGGGGGCCATTGTCGCTTACTATCTTGTCCGGAATTCCATGTCTTGCCATATGAGGCTTGAGCTTTTCAATTACTTCTTTTGAGGTCTTCCTCACAAGTTTGTCCACTTCAAAGAAATTTGAGTAATAATCAGTGGTGACAAGGTAATCCTGGCCCTGGAGCTCAAAGAGATCAACGGCAAGGACCTGCCACGGTCTTGATGGTACTGGGTGTGAGATCATGGGCTCCCTCTGCTGCCCTTGGTGGTATGAATTGCAGACTTGGCAGTTGGAGACATGTTCTTCAATCTCTTTGTTCATACCAGGCCAGTAGAACGCTTCCCGTGCCCGTCTTAGGCATGCTTGTATTCCCAGATGACTGGAGTGTAGCTTTCTTTTGAGTTCAGCTCTCATCTGAAACGGTATGACAACACGGTCTCCTTTGAAAATGACTCCATTTTGGAGAGCAAGTTCTTCTTTGAATGGAAAGTAGTCTTGAACTTCCAGTGGGAGATAGAGCTTACTTTCTGGCCAGCCTTGTTTGATGACGCAAGCAAGGGTCTTGAGGATAGCGTCTTCTTGAGTAAGGTTTTGGATTTGGCGAAGAGTTTCGTCTTTGACCGGAAGATACTGTAGCATGTTCACTTGCTCTGCTTCTATCTCTGTTGGAGATCTAGTATCTGAGACTGTCATGACATCTTCCTGATCCTCAGTAGCTTCCTTAGGCGTCAGATACGCGCGACTCAGGGAATCAGCCATAAGAAGGGAGGTTCCCTTTTTGTAGGATACTTCAAACTCGTAGCGTTGGAGTCTAAGGAGCATTCGTTGTAGCCTTTTGGATGCGTTCAGGAGGCTTTTCTTGAAGATTGCCTCCAAGGGCTTGTGATCAGATTCGACCAGCACTTTCCTTCCATACAGGTAGGTTTCAAACTTCTCCATTCCGAATACTATGGCCAGTAACTCTTTTTCGATTTGCGCATACTGGACCTCTGTGGGGGTCAGGGACCTGGATGCATATGCGACCGGATGTCCGTCTTGCATGAGACATGCTCCCAGGCCATGCATAGAGGCATCACATTGTAGTGTGGGTGTGGCACTTGGGTCAAAGTATTTTAGGACTGGAGTCGTAGAAAGGATCCTCTTTGTCTCATCCAGGGCTGCACCATGAACCTGTTCATCCCATTGGAACTCGTTCTCGTTTTTGGTGGGCTCGCGTAGAGGAGTCGTGACCTCTGAAAGTCTTGGAGCAAACTTTTGCATGTAGTTAGTCATCCCTAAGAGACGTTGGATGCTCTGTTTGTCAGTCGGTGCTGGCATCTCTTTGATTGCCTTGACTTTTTCAGGGTCAGGTTGTAGCCCATCTGCAGAGAGCATGTGGCCCATGTAGGCCACTTCCTTAAGCCTAAGCTGCAGTTTTCCCCTGTTTAGCTTCACACCTTTTTCTCGGCATCGTTGGAGGAGAACAGTAAGCTTGTCGTCGTGGTCTTTTACTGCTTCATCATCGTTAGCTCCACATCCAAATACGAGGATGTCATCAGCGATCGCCTTGCATCCATTTAGCCCTGCTAATGCCTGATCCAGTCTTCGCTGGAATTCTTCAGTGGCCGGTGAGATCCCAAATGGCATTCGAAGCCATCTGTATCTTCCCCATGGAGTGCCAAATGTGGTTGCGTAACTACTTTCCTCGTCTAAGGACACGTGCCAAAACCCATTTTTAGCGTCTAACACAGTAAAGCATCTTGCGTTTGAGAGCTCAGGAAGGACATCCTCGATTGTCGGCAGAGAGTAGTGAATCCGTTTGAGGGCTCGGTTAAGTGGTTTGGGATCAACACACAGTCGAACATTGCCATTCTTCTTCATGGTGACGACAGTTGCTGATATCCAAGGGGTAGGGACATTTACTGGCGTGATGATATTAAGGTCTTCCAAGCGATTCATTTCCTCTTTTAGCTTTTCTTTAATGGCGATCGGCACCTTTCTTGTTGGGAGTTGGACTGGTGGTACGTTCGGGTCAATTTCCAGGTGGAGGTCACCTTCTAACTTTCCTTCTCCTCTGAATACATCGGCATATTCTTCGAGAATAGATTCCGTCGTAAGTGGTGTTTTGCTCTGCGATGGTTCTTCCGCTTGAAGAGCCATAATGTTTTGTCGGACCACAGATATGAGTTGCATTTGTTCACTGGCTCGTAAACCAAGCAGCGGCTTCCCTTTCCCCTTTACGACTACGAATCCACGCTATATTTTTTTCCATTTCTGGGGTTCACAGCTTGAACACGTTTCATGCCAATTGGCTTTTCCTCCGTTTTGTTGTACATAACAAGAGTTACTTCTGTATTGTCCAGCAGGGGTAGGCTGTCTTCACCATATACTTCTTTGAAGGATTCTTCGGGTAAGATGTTCACTGTGGCACCAGTGTCCAGTTGGAATGGGACTTGGTGACCATTTAACAGCATTACCGCAAGCAGTTTGTCTTTATGATAAGGCTTTTCCACAGCACAGACTTGTTTCTTGACGTCGACACAAGTAACATATTCATCCAAGTCAGAATCTTCCACTGCATGCACTGGCCTGCGGACATGTCTTGGTGTGGGGCGTTTAGAGGACGTGGCCAAAGCGGATGGAGACAGTTTGGTTTTGCAGGCCACCGCAAAGTGGTTTTGAATTCCACATTTAGAGCATGTCTTACCCCATGCAGGACATTTAAGCTTGTTCCAAACATGTGTTTTGGCGCAGAACTTGCAGCGGATTTCTCTCTCTCTTATGGGGGGCGGAGGTGTCTTCTCGTTGGCCTGACTAATAGCGCTGACTTCCTCCTGATGAATCTCTTTCAGTTGTTGGCTTGCGGTCTCATATGATCTACAGATGTCAATGCATTCTTTCAGTGTGAGTTTGGAGACTTGTAGAAGCTTCTTGCGTGCTTGATAATCTCTTACTCCAATGACAATTCTGTCTCTTATTAGACTGTTTTCTAAAACTCCGAAGTTACATGTCTTAGCCAACGTGCGCAGTGCCGTGACGTAAGCATCCAGAGATTCGTTAGGCTCCTGGTCCCTTTTGTTAAATCGATATCTCTCGTATATTTCGTTTGTCTCTCCTATGCAATAATACTGTAGCTTTTGGAGAACAACATCAATGTCCTCCTTATCAGCTTCATCTGCAAATTCTAAGCCTTCGTACACATCTAGAGCATCTGAGCCAATACAGGTTAGTAGTGTGGCAGTCCTCAGATATTTGTTTGCGGTAGGGTTTTCAGGATCTTTTAAACGTGCAGCAATTTCATAGTTATTCCAGGCACGGTGGAATTTCTTCCAATTCGTCGCCAAATCCCCTGTAAGCTCCAATTTTGAGAGCAATGGGATGTTTATTGGGATTTCTACCAGACTTGGTTGTGCGACGGCTTCTTGCGCTTGTACAGAAGCGCCGCTACCCTCGGCCATACTTTGTATTTAGAAGTTAATAAGTTAGATTTCTTCAGCTGGGATTTCCTTCCGAAGACACAAGACAATTCCACTTACCGTTGTCTTTCGCTATTCTTTGTGACGAAGTTGTCGGGTGGCTATTGCGGAATACAGTAGAGACCGGAGACTATCCTTTAGAACTTGATAACAGTTCAGAGTTGTTCGACCACGTGTGTGCGAGTAGATTTCTCTCAAGAACGTTTTCCAGTGCACTGAGTGGTAATTCCTCTATGGCAACGGATTTAGGAACCAGGATCCCACTCCTGACACCATGTAACGTGTTCGCTAAGACAGACAGTGAAACACCAGAGACTCTAAACACAACATTTAATCTTGTAAGCCGAGTGCACATCAAGCGAGGCGAACGAATCCATCCGGGAACTCAGATGTAAGGTAAACTGTATAAATTAACTCGACATACATAAATTAACATCGTTACAGTTACGAGAAAATACGCATTCATTTGCGCTAAAAGGCGAACAGTTGCGTGAAAATACCATCATTATAAGAGACAGAAAAACATCATTTGCGGGTAAATCAGATTCAATAATGATTTTTGCATTTTAATCGACATTCTTATGCGTCATTGGTCAAACTAAAGAGAAAAAATATAATTTTATTTGGGTGTGGACAAAACCTGGCCTAGACCATGGCCTACCCTGTGGCCTACCCCTTGGCCTACCGGTGGTCAGATTTTTAAGAACATAAAAATAAAATCAGTAAGAGTCGAACGAATACGCTGGTGTACAATTATCTGTCTCTCAAAAGGGTATACTAAGAGGTAGCTGAAACGATTTTCAACGTCCGAGGGAACGAAACACTGCAAATATCACAGCACTCAACCATAACGGTAGGTTAAGGGGGAGGGGAGAGGAGGGGCCAATATTGCGTGGTCGCAGAAGATATGCAAAATGGCGGCTTTATGATGCAGGCTGTCAGTAGTAGGCCCAGGGCGGGTTCTAGCGGATTTTGAAAATCGCCAGAATTACAGTCAAAATCCCAGTCAAAAATTCTAGTCAAATATTTTGACTGAATTGCCCCAGTCAAAAATTTCATATCACACCGATTCCAGCTCATTTCGGCGTACCTCTATCAAATCTCAGTCAAATTTACAGTCGAAATTTTTGACTGTAATTCTGGCCTAGAATAGCCTCTAAAATTTCTAGTCAAAATTCTGACGGAAATGCGTCAAAATTACAGTCAAATATTTTTAGAGGCTATTCTAGGCCATTTTGGCGCATCTCTGTCAAATCTCAGTCAAATCCTGATAATATCCTATTGCGTGTGTGTTTATTTTGTCTGGAAGAACGATTCGCTTGTCATCATCGGCGGACAAGACGACTTTGTTGATCTCTTTCCTCGAAAAGCGTGTCTCATATGGCTTGTGTACTTTGTTGATCTCTTCCCTCGAAAAGCGTGTCTCATATTGCTTGAGTACTTTGGTTGATTGAAGGATTGGACACAGATCAATGATTGTCTCATCGATAAGTCTTACTTCATTGAGAAACGATGCATTGTCGAACGGTCTTCCTCTCAGATAAGACCGCAGTTCAGTCAAGATCTTCTCATAGGTTGTGAAGGCGAATTTGCTCATATCAATCTTTCCGTCAAACTTTTTTACATCGGTAAATGTTTTGAGAAGGAGACCAGCACCTGATATTGTAGCAAGCGGGATTGGATTCATGGTTACCCCTCCAGCTATCCCTCCGATAACAATTAGTAAAGTGCTTCCCAAGTTACAGAGAAGACTCTTTCGTTTAAAGTTCTTGAAGATCTTTCTCGAACACCACCACTTCTTGTGATAGTGTTTGTAAAGAGCTTTGAGTTCATCGATCTTCTCATCTCCTATAGAATAGTCAATGTGGTTAAAGTTGAAAATAGATACTTCAGTCATTTTATTATGAACACATCATAATAAAAAAAATTAGTAATTTTCACATCAAGGGGGAGCTCGAGGGGGTTTACCCTCTCGAATCAATCCTGCTTCACAATCATCAGATAGCTGTAATCCAGTCCATCGAGTTGTGTATTGCTGTTATCTGTCGCTATGCTCAGCGATGTGTTTGCTTGGAAATACAACAGAACGGTATTAGTCGTATTAGTCCAAGCACTTCTTGTGTTGGGCAGCGCCACCAATATACCGTTTGCTGTGTTCACGAACGAATTGCACAAGATAAACTTGAGATGTGATAGATGTTGAGACTTGACACCGTCGATGTATGTAATCAGATAAGCACCAGCGTTATTGATTATGAGTTTTGTATTGTCTGATCTGTTCACTGTGAAATCAGCGTTATCACTCTGTGATACATTTGTGGTATGATCTGATGTTCCATTTACGTAAAATGTTACCTGTGATGCATTGTTATGAGCGCAGTTTCCTCGATACCAGATCTTTTTTGTTGCGTTTGTCAGCGCCGTCTTTGTCGCTTTCAAATCGATCTTTGTCTGTAAAGATGTTTGAATATCATCAACATATTTTTTCGTTACCGCTGAAGTGGCGACAGACGGTTGTTTTGCGAGAGTAAGCGCAGAATTTATTTGAACCCCACCACTCACAAAGCTGTACCAACTTGTCCAAACAGATTTCGGTACGCTGTTGTGATAACCCTTTGATCCATAGACTATCACCCAGATGGGAAGTTTCTGGTCGTAAGACTGGCCAGATTTGTTTTTGATCACTACGTCAAACATCAAATAATTAGGTGTTGCGTTACTCCATTTAGTCATGTGAATCAAGGCGACGATGTGATTTTCAAATCGATTGCTGCGCTGAGTAGAGATTGTTTCAACAGAAGATGTTGCTGTCAATGTCACACTGCTTGAATCGACTTTACTCGATTGCCAACAGAGTTCACAGACGACAGTGTATTCTGCCCGATCCGCTGGATACATATTTACACCAAAACGTGATGAATAATAACCCTTGGAAGTGTCGAGACTTAAATCAAACGGTTTTGTTCTGGGATTTTTGGGGTATAGAACAAGCTGGTCAGTGATCGGTTTTCCTGTTATATCATCTTCGTCAGAGAACTGACCGTTGCGACTCATGATGTAAGAGAGGTCGTTACTCAGCTGAGCTGGAGTTAAGTTGTGAGCCAATCGATCTTCGACGAATTTTTTGTTCACAAGATCGCTGTCGGCTGCGGCTGTATGACTAGAAGTGACTTTGTTGGCACCCATTGCAAGGTTTCCTGTCATTGTACCACCTGCCTTGCTCAGCTTTGTATCTGAATACTTTTTGCTCACAGCTTCATCATTATCTGAGAAGGTGTCTGGAAGGTTCACGATTTTACGTTTTCTAGCGTCTAAGATTTGTTTGTCGTCTATATTTTTAAAGCTTGGCACCGTCTTTTTCACATTGTCAACGTATTGTTGATTTGCATTCGAGAGAGTGGTAATATCGAGTAGACCTTTTAGATGTCTCTTTATTGACCCCGCTTCATATCGAGAAACGAGTGTGTTTGAATTTTCATAAGCAGCTTGTTGAGCAGTAGTCATACCCAGATAGTTCTCTCTCTTTGAGTTAATCACATCGTTACCGTTTAGATCAATGTTGCTTGTCATCTTTTTACTCCCATCCAATAGCAAAACGGATGATGTATCTGCTTTACCGCTCAAACCGTTAATTACAGTCGATGAATCAGCTTTTTTCGCCAATTCGGTGTTCAGTTTGTTGAGATTTATCGCAGCTGTACCATTGAGAGGTTGATCAGACAGACCGCTGACCTGTCTATCGGCTCCATGTGAGCTGACGAATTTCAAAGCCTTGTGTAAATTGCTACCCTTTGTTTTGTCGAGATAGTTTGAAAGATCAATGTTTGAGCCGCCAGGTCCGGTAGGTCCTCTTGGCCCTCGTGCCCCTGTATCACCCTTTGGTCCTTGCGACCCTTGAGGTCCAACATCACCTTTATCACCTTTATCACCTTTATCACCTTTATCTCCCTTTGGACCAGCAGACCCTCTCAGCCCTTGCAGTCCTCTTGGTCCTCTTGGCCCTTGCGATCCTGTATCACCCTTTGGCCCTTGCGATCCTGTATCACCCTTTTCTCCTTTTGGTCCTACATCACCCTTTGATCCAGCAGGTCCTTGTGATCCTGTATCACCCTTTTCTCCTTTTGGTCCTTGCGACCCCGTATCGCCTTTATCTCCTTTTGGCCCTGGTGGTCCTTCAGGACCTTCTTTGCTTGCACCTTCTTGTCTGTGATCGATTTCATGATAACCGTCAGAATATCCCATTGTTTATTATATCTTCAGAAATTTTATTTTTGGTTAAAAAAATTTAAGGGGAGCTCGAGGGGGCTAGCCTCTCGAAATAGTTTTTGATGAAACGTTCGTTTGAAAAGGTGTCACTGTGCGATAGAGGTTCTACCACATCGTTGAAGATAGAGTACAAGCTTTGATGAGCAAGAGAGGGTTTCATTCTTTTACTTGTTTCATTCAAGAAGAAGATACAATAATAACCACACAAGACGCTTGTCAATGCTTGATAATGCGCGTTGTTAAATGCATAATTAACTCGATGTTTTTGGCAAAGCGTCAACACCTCTTGCGGCGGATCAAGACCGAAACTGTCAAAGTACAAGATGAGATCAGAACCAAAGACCATTGCCACCCAGTGTGAACCAGACTCATGCGATTCGTTCAGATTGATAACGAAAGAGTGTCCCGCCTTACAATCTTTTATTTGATCCCTGGATATTACCCCTCCAAAGTTTATTGATAAGTTTGGAATCTTGAGATAATCGATCCAGTTTTGAATATCAAGGTTTGTTATCGGCACATTTTTGAAGGGAGGTTTTTTTACAATAGAGCCCCCAGTAGTGGTATTCCGTTGAAGGGGGAGTCTTTGCCTAGCAACAGACCTTGTCCTTTCTGCTTTTTTTCCCTTTTTTACTCCCCATTCCAATTGTCGGTACAGGCTCGCCCAATCCCGGCGGAAAGAAAATTGGTTGTTCATCCCAATACGGTCTGTTTTGCATTCCCTTACCACTCTTTTTTGGCGCGCGAACATGTAAACCTCTCCCTCTCGAATTTCCACTTCCGGTCAACGCCTTGAGAAGTATCGGCACACCGATTGAAGCGAGAAGAGTACCGAGAAAACCACCACTTTGCCTCTTTGTTGGTTTCATTTTCAAGTCACCACCAGAGTGAAGAGCATTTGCAAGGTCTTGTTTCTGCTTTTTTGAAAGAGCGTCTACATACGGCAAAAGTTTCATAATATTTGAATTTGGAATTATCATACCACCCGACTGACCGGCTCCAAGAATCTTATCGGTAGCAAAATTGCCCAGACTTGATAGTGCTCCTGTAGCCAATCCTGGAAGAGCCTTTGTGGCAAGATTCATCGCTTTTGGAAGAAGTTTTGTACCAAGAGCGAGAAGTGAAGAGAAGAGACTGCCACCTTTTTGAGCAACTTTTGTCATTTGCGTCTTGCTGATTTTCAAATCAACTCCTTTCCCTGAATTTATTGCTTTTTTGATCTTCTTGATCTGTGTCTGTGTCAACATCATCTCGTCAGAACCGACCAATTCATCGTGTGAGAGACGTATAGTTATTGCCGATTTTTCGTTAAAAGCTTTGGCAAGTTTTCTTTTCTGATTATCAGAAAGAGTTACTCCATATGAGTAGTAGTTTGACATTTTTATTATGAATACTACATAATAAAAAATTTTTTAAAAAATACAACTTTGCGTTTGCGTTTGCAAATTTTTCGAGGGGTTAGCCTCTCGATCTTTCCTCCCGCCTCATCCTTGAACATTCCAATAACTTTCTTGTTTACCCCACTCGGTATTCCAGAAGGGTGTTCTTTTGAAATGTTGCTCGTGTCAAACAGACGATCCACATCATTGATAATATCTTTGTAAAAATCTTCAGTCTGAATCTCATAGCAGAGAGAATCTGTGTCGGTGAAGAGAAGCTTTGCTTTGTCTTCATACTTGATTTTGATGTAGTTGTAATGAAAGTCGTACATCAATGTCTTGCTGATATCGAGGATGCACATTCCGAGATAGAGAGGTTTGTTGAAGGTAACTTGTGTCTTTCTCATTTCTATCGCACAGAGATTCTCAGAGAATATGGTGCAATGTTTGAAGTTCACTTTATTTGCCAACTTCTTCGCCTTATCTTCTGAGTTGACAAGTCTCACATCAACTCGGTTCCGAATGTTCTCCATCGTCTTGCCATATACAGAATTGTTCATGAGTTTGAAAAAGTCCTTCTCGAAATCATTATCGGCCTTGGTTCTCAAAGATGTATTCAAATCGATATACTTTTTCATCCAAGGACTTTCATTGAATCTAATGACGCGGTGAATCTTTCCAATCTTTATTCCAAGACTTCTATAAAGCTTCAAGGTTTCATGGTGAATGATGTACTTCTTCTTTTCATTCAAGGTGCAGACCAGCTTTTTCACTTTACCAATCAACAAGTTCTCAGGAGCGAGAGGGTAGTGGTCAAAGTAATCGTATAAATCTTTCTCAATGGGGAGTAAATCAACCTCAAGAATGCAGGGAAAATTCTCCCACCCCCCAAAGTCTTTTTCATCAACCCATTCGAAACCACCTGTCGGCAGACTCTTACTCATCGCCCAACCGTAGAGGTTGTTTGCATCAAGATACGTGATGAACTTTGAAGGTTGGGTGGAGTCAAATTTCTCTCCCATGTATTTGTTGTTGGCTTTTGAATGTCGTGTTGGAATCATTGAAATCCCACCACGAATACCTTTCTCAAACATATGCAACATGTTAACATCGCTCAACAACTCAAGCTTTATCTCAGTCATCTTGAGACAAGCATCCCAAGCCAAACCTGGTGCAGTGTAGTACCAACAAGGATCGAGATCGTAGTTTTTCTTGCAAACCTTCCGAAAGTTCTCAAACACATCACACAACAATAGAACATCACTTTTATTGTAAAGATTGTGATAGTCTCGCATCGTCTTCATTCCGAAGGTTTTCCACACTTTCAGCGCATGACAATAGTCTTCTTCAGAGATACCCCGACCACTTAACACAGAGAAGAAAGCTTCAATCTGTGGAAGTTGTGTTTCATTCATTTTAAAAATAGAATCCATCCATTCATAAGGATAGACACCCTTTCTCTTCAACAGTTCAAGCTTCTCTCCATCATAGTATTTTCCTGTATTCACTAAAGTGTCATCTTTTTTGACTAGGTTGTTGACAAGCTTGTCAAGACTAGAAGCCATGAATTTGAAGCTGTCAATAAATCTCAACTCTCTCTTAACCTCAACGACTTTTTCTTTCTTTTTGTCGAAAAACGTGTCAACCACAATGTTTTTTGTAAAGCTAATGTACTTTTCTTCGTTGTTGGGAATACAATTAATATCACCTTCTGAAACACCAAGATTTCTGACAAAGAGATGTGCATCATACCCCGCCAAGTTGTGAAAGACGACAGGAGTGAATTTTGGCCGTCGGAATCTCAGGTTGCAGCTGTTATGTGCTGCTCCTCGAAATTTACCGGTGTAATGACAATGATCACGAACTTTTTCCTCTCCCTCCTTGAAATCTTCTTCGCATAACCAACAACATGTTGCTTTTTCAAAGATTTCAACATCACTGTCTGTGAAGATCATCTCTTTTGAAGGATGGTTTTTGTATATTGCCTTAACCTCTTTTTCAAGCATGTTGACAAATATCTGTGCAACATCTTCATCCTCAGATGCTGCTGTGTACTCAACCAGTTTCGAATGTCTATCATCAAACGAACACTTAATATAGTAGCAAAAAGACACTGGAATATGTTGTTGCTTCTTCTCGGTGTAACACTCTTTAGGATTCGGTTGAACGGAGTGCAAAGGTTTAATGATCGATTCAAAATCGGCATAGATGACAAACGGCATGTCCATCTTTTTGTGATGGTTTTTGAAAGAGAGAAAAGTTCCCTTCTTTGGCATCCTCTCTCTCACAGCCTCATGTTCTCCACAAAGTTCAATATGTGTATCAAGTAGTTTCTGAGAACCGAAATAATTGAGACATCTCCGACAAAAGAACTTTTTGTTCTTCTTCTTCGACAATTCACTCGATATGAGTCGACTCAAATCTTTGATGAGACAGTAATGCTTTTTCTCACCATCAGAGATCAAAAGAAGATCAATATGAATCTTGCTACTCTCGACCTTGCTCACTCTCAAGGGTTGGAGTCCTCCCTCATACAGGTAGACGTTGACGGCAATACCTGGATTCAATGTTTCAAAGCGGTGAATATCTTTCACCTCCATCGGAAACTCAATCCCACCCCATTTCAATTTTTCTGCCTGCTTTCTCAAAATCTTTGTGATACGCTCTTGGTCCTTTTTCACAGGATTCAAAGCTCTCGTAACACACCATTTGAAACATTCATCATCTTCATTCTTCATGTTTACGATGGCCTTCTTTTTTGCGAGATATGGTGATAGCTTAATGTATGAAGAGCCTTCCAAAGGAGTGTATTCCACCGTGTGCAAATCCAACCCCGCAATCGAATGTACAACCCAACCGCTTCCCTCTCTTGTAAACTTTGCCAAACTCTCCATCATTTTATCAACACATTTCTGATAAAGCTCTTCTCGATCGGTCTCTTGAAAGACAATCTCTACGAAAGATTTAAAATACGCAAGCTGTAGCACAGTCTCGCCCGTCGCAATGTTTGCCTTTGACATATTACACCTCAGAACGAGCGTCATCTTGATATTTTTCTGCGTTAATAGAAACTTGATAACGGTCGGTTTTACAGCCTGAAGAAAAGCTATCGGTCCATAACCCTCCACCCCATCAATTATGTACTGATTTGCAAACTTTTTCAATGAAGACTTGCTCTCAACAAGATTGAATTGGTGTTGGTCTCTTTGTTCATTGAGTTTGTTGATGTGTGTTTTGAAATCTTTCAACTTGTCATCAACCACCGCTCGTGGTGCAACCAACCCCTTCAACCATTTTCCCCAATTCCCTACCTTTTTCTTTCCCCATTCAACAACCTTTTCAATCTTTTTTCTCAGGTTGTTCTCAGACTTTTTGGGTTCATCGGTGTGTGATGCTTCACTCAAATGTGAATAACCTCTCAATCTTAGGTTTCTTTGAAGTGTATTCAAATGACGTCTTGCTATTGAATTCATTTTTTATCTTAGTAAAGATTTTATTTAATTATCTTTTTTTTCCTCTTTAAATTCAATTTTTTTTTGATGATCCAGACTTTTATCAGGATTTGACTGAGATTTGACAGAGATGCGCCAAAATGGCCTAGAATAGCCTCTCAAATATTTGACTGTAATTCTGACGCATTTCCGCCAGAATTTTGACTAGAAATTTTAGAGGCTATTCTAGGCCATTTCCGCCAGAATTACAGTCAAAAATTTCGACTGTAAATTTGACTGAGATTTGATAGAGGTACGCCGAAATGAGCTGGAATCGGTGTGATATGAAATTTTTGACTGGGGCAATTCAGTCAAAATATTTGACTAGAATTTTTGACTGGGATTTTGACTGTAATTCTGGCGATTTTCAAAATCCGCTAGAACCCGCCAAGGCCCTACTACTGCTGTCAGTTGGTAACATATAGTGGAGTGCTGGTGTAAAAATGTAATGAACGGCGTTATATCGGAGAGCATAAATATCCAGGTAAGAAAATGCAAACATTACGTGCCAGGCCAACTTTTTAAGTGCCCTCAAGTGCTGTAGAGTACTGAATTTGCAACGAGCACTCCGGGACATGCACACATCGCTGTCGTAAACATTGCGCAAACTTTACTTGCTTTTCCAAAGAAAGGGTCAGTATTGCACTAATTTGAAAGGAGAGCTGACATGATGATGTTTGCCCAAAAGTTGCATTTAATTGGCATCTGTTCCTCGATTTCCTTATTCTTTCAGAAGGTTAAGAAATTTTGATCGGAATGTGGCCGCCAAAACAGCAGAAGAAAGTCGTTGGTAAGACAGTACTCAGGAAAACGTTGAAAGGCTTCCAGCAATGCTATCCTTTTAAAAATCTGACCACCGGTAGGCCATAGAGTAGGCCATAGGATAGGCCATGGCCTAGGCCAGGTTTTGTCCACACCCATTTCATTTGCGCTTAAGGTTACTTCCCACCTTCGCGGGTGTCCTTCGGGAAAATATTCGTACGCGCGCTAGTTTCAAGAAAACCCCAACAAACTATACATCAAAAGAAAGCTTAATACATGCAGTTTACGATAAAAATATATAATTTAGGCGATTTTTTTTTATTAAGAGACTATCAGGAGCCGGTAAGGCGTGAAACGACCGAGGGTCCTTTTATTGAATTTATCGGGTATCGGATCTCGCTGTACGAGCAAAATGGCTGCACAGTCTTATTCACGAGGCATCAATCAACAACTGTATGTCAGGCTTTTCCGATATTCTGATTGGTTGTCCAGATATCCGTATCTAAAGTTAGAGTAGCTTAAAAAATGCGAGACGTGTTGCGTAAATGGACACCACGCATGACGAGCTTTGAACCACTTAATCCTTTTATGCAAATGAGCTAATGCGAGCTTCAATCTCGCACAAAGCTCATTTGCATAGTAACTGGATACTTCTGACTCACACAGACGACGTGCGCACTCCAGGCAGCCTTCCTGTAAGGTGTCATAATCCTGACATCGATGTGACAGATAATCGCTTTTGCAGTGTTTTCTTTGCCGGTTATACTTGTCATCAAGTTTCAATAAGACGGCTCTCGTGTTTCTGGAGAACAGCGAAGTTTTCGTAAATTGTGAGATCGGATGGAAGAGCAAGTGTTCAACTATTTCACTCTTCTTTCCTGGGAATTCATTCATAAAATGTGGGCGGACCTTGGAGCATCCAATAAGCTGGAAATAAGAAATAAACGGGAAGTAAAATCGCGAAAAAATACTCCCAAGGAGAGACGAAAACAAAATAGAGAGTGGAGAAAGCGAAAGCGACAGCAGAAGAAGGCGCGTAACCTGGATCTGCTCGCTAATACTGAAGTTCTGCCGGACATCAATGATGGACCAAATGTGGCCGAGACGAACTTGATAGATAAGACGTCCCTTTCTCCAAATCTGGTTACAGAACAGGTAGGCAACGAAAGCGGACTTATCATGCTTGAGGCTAATTCGAAAAAGGAAATGTTGAGTAATGCGAGGCGGCCACGATTAACAAACCTCTTGGATGTAAATTTTTCAAGATCAGCAACAATGCTTCGGATGGCGCTTGAGGACGACGCAAAACGCAAGCCGACTCAACATTCAAGGCCGTTATTAGCACAGACAACGTTTCAACGCATTATAAGTCAGAAAAATATCCATTTGAAGAGTATGTCTGATAAAGAATTCAACTGCAACTTAAAAGAATTGATTCCGGAACATTTGGAATATCTAACCCAACATTCTATTGGCAGTGGAAGTTTTGGCCAATGCTTCAAAGCAAGTTACCGCGGGATCACCGTTATTGTGAAGCAAATGACACACAATGACAACGCCGAAGAACAGTTCAGGGCAAAGAAAAATCTTCTTCATGAAGCAGGGGTTATAACTGCGTTGGGGGATCATGCTAATCTCCCAATGTTGTTTGGAGTAGTTACAAAGAGCGTGCCCTTATGCCTTGTTCTACAGTTCCATGGCGTCAACCAAGAAAGCACTACTCCTCATCAGGCAGCAAGCAAAAACCTACTTAAACCAACAGATTGTATTTCACTGTTTAAAGAGATAGCTTCATGCTTGAGCTATGTTCATTTAAAAGGCTACCTGCGCAATGACGTTAAGGCTAACAATGTGGTATTGGAAAGAAAGTCCGACTCTGCGAAATATGACCCGATTCTTATTGATTTCGGTAAAAGCACCAAGTTGGGGTTGCCATCCTCAAAACGAAGTTCGTCCTACTGTTCAAGAAAGACCTATTTAGCACCAGAAGTCCAAAAAGAAAAACGTTACAGCATTGCTAGTGACATTTACTCAGTAGGAAGAATGCTGAAGGCTGTGTCGTGTTTAATAGGTTTTTATGAAAAGCTGCGGGTGCTTGTGAAAAAGCCACTGACGAAAACCCCGGTGATAGGCCTACCGTTGAAGAATTTTTGCAACAAATCTCTACAATTATAGCATAGGTATTTCGCTAGTTCTTTTTCCCCATCTCGTTGCCATGTTCCCACCAATAACGTAGCTCCATTTTCTGCCTTTAAAAGCACACACAACCCACAATTCCTCTATTCGCTCCGACGAAGGGCTAACGCTCGAAACGTCAGCTTTTGTAATCGTTACGGTGGCCAATTTACCATTTCAACTTTGTTGATATATCCAAACTTTTTCACATGCCATTCGTTCTTGTAAATCTACCCCAACAATTCATTAAAAAGAAACACAAAGAATATTTCATTTGTTTTTTTCTTTCTTTCTTTTTGGAATCTCAACTCAAGTGGCATTAAACAAAAATGCTGGATTGTACTGCACTTTTGGGTATGCCACCTTAAAGTACAGCCTACCGAATAGCATCATCGAAAGAGTGTAAAAATACAAAAACATCATCGAAAGAGTGTAAAAATACAAAAACGCTGGGTTATACCGCACTTTTGGGTGTGCCACCTTAAAAGTACAGCCTACTGATTAAGATCATCGAAAGAGTGTAAAAATACAAAAATGCTGGGTTATACTGCACTTCTGGGTGTGCCACCTTAAAGTACAGCCTACTGACTAAGATTATCGAAAGAGTGTAAAAATACAAAAATGCTGGGTTATACCGCACTTTTGGGTGTGCCACCTTAAAGTACAGTCTACTGAATAAGATCATCGAGAGAATAAAAATTCAAAAACGCTGGGTTATACCGCACTTTTGGGTGTGTCACCTTAAAGTACAGCCTTCTCAATAAGATCATTGAAAGAACTCTCACAAGAAAGAAACTTTAAGTTGATGGATCTCCTAAGAAAGCCGGGTAACTAGTGCATAGTGTGAAATTGAAAAGGAAGCAAGTACTTACAAATGGTGCCCTTTTTGATACCGCTCTCTTACAAAACATCTGGGCGCTGCACAATATGTTTCTATATATTCTTTGACTTTTGCTGATAAGCCGCATCCACAATTCAACTAAATTAAGCCACGTTTTGAAATGCTTAAAAGCTGTTTGAAGGAGTTATTCGCATAATGATATGCTTGATCAATCTATAACATATTTAGCTAGTTAATACACGTGGTTTAAATTTGGAAAGTAAGTTTTCATAGCCAATCAGAAAGCAACTTAAAAAGGTGTTGATGGAGCTTGCATCTATAGCTTCGTTACAATATGACTTCGAAAAGCTACCAGGTTTCGTGCCATAAATGCGGAAAACCTTTTAACACAAGCTTCGCTCTGAAAAAGCACTTGGTTAAGGCGCATTCAATTACAACTTTACCGAAGAGAATAAGCTTTGTGAGTGAAGGAATCGAAGCGCCACTTCCAAAACCACAAAGAATAAGCAAGAGGACCGGAACGTATCGCGCTTATAAGACATGGAGAGAAAGTGTGCTGAAAGGAATAAAAAATGCTCACCACCCAAGAGCTCGAGGTAATTTTGAATATCAAAAGTCTATATATGATCTGTTTCACATCTATGTGTGAGCGTCGCACGTAGTCTTGCTGTATTTTGAGGAGCTTGAGGTTGCCATTGACGTTACTTTGTTCTTTAACATACAGCAAAATGCGTAGTTACTAAAAGTTGGAATCACCTGAAACCACCTGAAACCACCAGAAACCACCAATGAAACCACCTGACTGAAATTACCTGAAAATTACATGAAAGCACGCAGACATGAACGCAGAACGCAGACCTCAAACCTCGAATAGCCACGCCTCGAAAAAGGTCTACACAGTGTGTAATTAGCAGATTTATCTCTCTTCCCTTTGTTATCAAACGAGATCACGGAATGCGTAAGCGAAACTGCTATGTAAACATTGGAGTTGAATTCTTATTGACGATATCGCAGTTACGACCCTCCACTGTCGAGCCGTACCAGTCTTGCATAGGTTATGTGTGTGCCTTTTGAGTCAGTCGACGTATACGCAATCAGTTTTCCTTTGTGTATACAGTGTGTAATTACCAGATTTATCTATCTTTCTTTTGTCATTGATGTTATCAGACGAGATCTTGGAATATCTGTTTTCACGTTAAAGTACTTCTACTATATGTAAAAGTACTACTACTATATGAAATCATTTTTGGTACAATCGTACAAAGCAACTCAGGTGTCTCGTTAACACTGACCTCAAAAACGCAGACCGCAGACCGCACAGCTCGAAAAACGTGTACCCAGTGTGTAATTACAAGATTTATCTCTCTTCCCTTTGTTATCAAACGAGATCTTGGAATGCGTCATGAAACTGAGACTAATTTCATTGTCAGTGACAGTGAGATAACAGATAAAAATAGACATCAAGTAGAGTAAATTAGCAATGCCTAAGCTTTGCGTCATGCTGAAAATTAAGATACCAATTAGCAATAATGTTTAGTTCACGTGGGTTTAGATGGCTTCTGGGGTGGTTTCACGTAATTTCAGATGGTTTCCATGGGGGTTGCAGATGGTTTCAGGTGGTTTCAGGTGATTCCAACTTTTAGTAACTACGCAGCAAAATGGCATAAACAGGAAATGAATTTCGTTCCACCCGAGTTCTTCAGACAGTTTCTGGCCGATCTGGGAAAGCCAACAGTATACTCTGTCAAAGACACCAGTTACTGGAGAGCTCCAATATTCCATACAAGTACGAGACGGATTTCTTTCAAGATTTTTGAAATGAAAGTTATTCGATCTGCGTTACCGGAAATACAGATAGCACAGGTCTGGTGCGGTAACAGAACCATAAGCGAAGATGATGAAAATGAGTTAGAAGACATCAAAACGGCCGAGGACGCCATTCATGCAGCTGTTAAACGTGCCAGAACGACCAGAAGGCGTGTATCGTGTAGAAGCCAGTTAAACGTCAGTAGTCCGTCAAGAGAGTTTGAAGTGATCTGGTGGCCGGACATGTACGAGACAAGTGGCTACGGCAAAATGTCATTGCGGTATTACGTTGGAAAAGTATTTCACTCGTGAACCACTAAACAGAGAATCCCCTCTGAAAATTTCGTCGTTATCTTCACATGCTGAACCACAACTTCGGCGTAAAGTTGATTTTACAAGGAACGACTTAGCCGTGTCACTTAGCGCGGACAATTCTTAACAAGGACATTGCTTGCAAGTGTCTTATGTCTTCAAGTTTTCTCAAAACGCTACAACAAAAATAATGAGTTAAAATGTTCGTCAAAAATTATATGGTGTAACATTACTTTAAGCTGTTAGAATATTTCATTTTGTCGAGAGTTAATCAAGTTTTCGATCAATAGCTTGTTTATTCCATAGTGTATTTACGAGGGTCGTGCTGAGAGCGCGTGAGTGAGACGTAACAATTTCAAGAACGTGGCACGTGTCGCTCGACGCTAACGGGTCACGTTTACATTTATTTTATTATAATTAAAAGTGGGCAGAATTTTAAGACATATCTTGAAGTGGTTTTCATCTTTAAGCAAATTTGCAGAATTAGTATAACTACATCTGTTTACTCTTGAAAATATTACATTCACGTTACGCGTTCTATAATTTTGCTTTTGTCATATTCTTTCTAGATTTCAGAGCTCTCGTTCAACTTAAAAACTTCTTGTCAAAGTACTCCTCTAAACATTCACTTTTAAATACGGGTATTCTAGTTACACAAGCATCCCAGTTGTTTACGAGTTGACGTGAGTCATAGTGCCTTACTCCAAGACAATATTTGAATCATTAGTTGTAATCTATGCTGCTGCATGTCAGAGAATTTCCATGACAAGTTATGAACAGCGCTTGGCCCTAAAGATATAAAATCCATTGCTGCCAGAATCACCCCTACTCCGCAACTGCCAATTCCAACTGACGAATTCAAGGACACTTGTGATGGCATTCCAAATCGAGTGACGTTCTGTGTTGAAGTCCAGAAATTCGTTTTGAGTGCTTCATTCGAGGGGCAAAGTTCCTGCAAAAGATGGAGGCCTGCCTTCACCAGAGAAAGTGTATTTGAGGGTATTTGGAATTTCATCCCATCATCGAAAAAAATGCTCTTGCTCAATAAATCGACGTAAGTCATACCCCAGTGATTGCGTGTCGGAAAATGGACTGGAGCCAATATTTGGGACATTTCTGTTGGGTTGGTTTGTTGTACTAGCCGCATTAACTTTCTTGATTTGAAGCTTTTTACGTCTGACGTCATCCAAGTGAAAAATTCTGAAGGTAAGTACACAGTTGTGTTATTTCCATTACTCCTTGCTTCTTCTAGACACTTTCCAATGCATATGTCAATAACAAAGTTATCAAGATATCTCTCTTCTACAAGTTCAGCAAAGTTCAGCGAGTCGACTGACTTCCTCTGAAATTTTAATATTGC
Organism: Stylophora pistillata; assembly: GCF_964205215.1. Lineage (NCBI taxonomy): Eukaryota > Metazoa > Cnidaria > Anthozoa > Scleractinia > Pocilloporidae > Stylophora > Stylophora pistillata. The sequence goes on along the minus strand of NC_142521.1, from coordinate 5,376,341 downwards.
CTGATGTGATTCAGTATGCCACAATGCCTTCATAATTGCTTCCTTTTCTCGGTCTGTGCAGCCCTCAGTTTTGGACATCCACCGCTGTTCTGAGTTAAGTTCACGCTTCGTTGTTGCAACTGAACAAAACTTTCTCAGAACTCCAACACCGTTGAGGTCAAAGTTTCCAAAACCAAACATTTTTACTCCTGTTGGGGACCTCTTCTGCTTTCCTCTCTCTTTCTCCATAAGTGACATGGCATCGTTCAGCAAACTTTCACTTGGACGTTGCAGAAGGGTGAATGGATCGGTGACCACAAAGTGACCGAACAGAACCTCTATTTCACCACGGAATGAGGACACCTTAGGAAGCCTGTCCTCCAAGCTACCAAATTCCCATCTGGTCATTGGTAGTGAGAAAATTGCGGACAAAGGAGTTGCGCTGAAAGCAGCAGATGATGTAGTTCCTCCTGAATCTGATGTTTGAGCAACGGAAAGAGCAGAAACGTCACCCAGAAGATCAGTCTCTGTTGAACACTGGAGCTGTATTGTATCATCTGGTGACACAGTAACTCGACCAGTCGCTGTGGAACACGAAGGCTGTTTTTTGCTGCGTTCGGGGTGGTCTTGGTCAGCATCCGAGTTGGGTAATTCTACATCATAATTTACTTTGGTTTGCGGTGACTGCATACTGCCAGAATCTGACCAATCCATAGGAACATCTTCTGTGTGTGGTACCTGAGTGGCACTGTTAGCATTGGACACATCTGCTAACTCAGCTTCAGAAAATTGGGATTCTAGTTGTTTTGCACAAGTAGAATCGAATACAGGACTACCGTGCTCTTTGTCAACTTCCTCCCAAAAGCCGTTTTAATAGCGATGAATCTTGGACATGGACCCTCCTGACACTACAGTGCCCTTCGAGTTGTCATGGTCATACTTAAGGAAGTCATCACCGAATACCTTAGTAAACAAGTCATCAATTACGAAAACCCACTTCTTTGTTTCTCTGCACCACGGAATCTTGTCCTTTGCAGACCAGCCATACCCTCGGTAGTGAAAGTGCTTCTTTCCTGTACAACAAATTCACTGTTTCCCTTCCTTTTCTCTTTCGCACTGTTTCCCTTCCTTTTCTCTTTGTTTGTTACGTTAGCATCTCGTACACGGTTTTCTCTTTTTCTCTGTGTTTATTATGTTAATGTCTCGTGGACTGTTTCTATCCATACCTGTGAGACTGTTACACTAATACCTCACAAACTGTTTCTTCCTTTTCTGTTTATTTGTCGAGTTAGTATCTCGTACACGGGTTTTATTTATTTACTTATTTATTACACTGTCATCGCACGCACTATTTGTCAAGGATTGTGAGGATCAAGGTATCTATGTATAAATTTTACTAACTCGTTCATCAGTATGAGACAAACTTTTCATTGTACTGAGGTTGTTTTGGCAGTTTGGCCGTGATTAATTAATAAATTTTATTTTTATTGTGGGATGGCCTCAGCAGATCGATTACACCAAAAGTGAATTTATGGACCTTTCACCAGGAAAGGGAAAAGTGGCCGCTGTAGGGAGATAGATTCAAGTGCATTATAGTACTGAGCCTAAAACTAAAAAAAAAAGTCTTCCTTCATGATATAACAGCAAAAAATCTCATCACTTGGGTCAACACCTCGTTGAATATCCAAAAACTATATCGCAGCAGATTGGTCGATGGGAAGATAGCTTTCGTTTGTTCACGCCTGGCCAACCGCAATATAATCCAGGAGTAGAGAACGCATGAGCAGGTCGTCAACAACTCGGAGTTATCTGAATTTCCAGTGACTAGTATCTTTTACAGAGTAATCTCCACAGCGAGAGGAGATCGATCGAGAGAGAAATTTGTGGAGTGAGGTTTCAGGTATGTCCCTGTTATGTCTGTCTTACAGTCAGGCTTTCTTTGCCGGATGTAAAGTAACGACATCAAACAAACGTTCAACCTTAAAAATTGTCTGAAGTTAGCTCGAAATGATTCTGCTAAAATTTGACACTAATTCTTTGTCGGTCCCTAGATTTTTCGGTTTCTTTCCTCAGAAAAGTTAACAGAAAAATACCCGATCACTTCTAAAAAAAGTTCTGAATTTACATTTTATTTACGGTTACCATAGCACCGCTCCTTCCTCTGAAAACTCAACAAACAGTCCGGTGAACCCCTTTTTCTTTTTTGGATCGCAATCGAGATTCCATATCGAGTTTTTGACATAAAGCCTTTTGCAAAGTTTAACAAAGTTCTGTACTGCTGATGCAGGGCCATCTTATAATTCATGCTAATAGGGTCGAGGCAGAGACTGAATACTCTCACAGCTTCACCAACAATTAGAATGAACAATACTCAAGTGAGCCAGGTTTCAGCTGCAAAATCGCTTGGTGTAATAATAGACGATAAACTCGATTGGCATAGTCACATCGAAAAACTAACGAAAAAGATCGCCTCTGGTATCGGGGCCCTAAAGCGAATTAGGCACCTGATCCCAGCATCAACCTTACATCTCATCTACCAAGCTTTAGTAAAACCTCACTTTGATTACTGTGACATTGTTTGGGGTAGCGGTGGGAAAACGCTACGAGACAAACTGCAGAAATTGCAGAATAGAGCAGCCCGTGTGTTGACATTCTCTAACTATGATGCTGATGCAACTGAGCTACTCGAGGTTTTAGGGTGGAAAAATCTTGCACGCCAGCAGGAAATCCATAAAGCCACCATGATGTTTAGATGTCTGCACGGGCTAGCTCCAAGGTATCTATATTCAAAGTTTACGTGGCGTGACTCTGCTTATGACCTCAGGGACTCTGAAAATAAGCTTAATGTTCCACTACCGCGCACTAATTATTACAGAAAAAGCTTTAGCTACAATGGCGCCACATTATGGAACAGTTTACCACGCGATATAAGGAACACAGAGTCTCTGGGGTTATTTAAACGTAAGATCAATGACATTTTTTAAGTCTAACGCACGGCATTCACGGAAAACAGCTTTAGTGTTATAGTATGTAGTTTTAATTTTAAATATCTTAGCGTATGTGATATGTATTTTTATAGGCTGATGAATTGATCGTGTCTAAATAAAGATTACAATACAATACAATACAATAAGGCTACATCATACATTTTTATCATTGAAGGTTGCTCCGTATCTGCAAAGAATCTATAGCGAAGTAATTTTGTGCCACACCTCAACACCGACTGTGCAAATACTTCACATTTGAAACGAAGACATGATCACGAGTCGAATGTATAGAAACCAGAGCGAGCCTTTCTATTGCTACATGTATCACTGTCGGTTAACTACTCGTAAAATATTGACACACCCAACTGCGCTTGCAAAAAGAATTAATAAGCGCTTTTGAAGGAACTTGATTCCAAATCCACTGAGCGGGAGAAAAGTGATAAATCTTCTATTTCCTTTTTCAGCTTCTATAGAAATGTTTTTGGACAGTCATTCAGAGGCAACCTGTGTGGCCCTTAGAAACATACTTTATTAGATCCCACTCTCTGGCTAGAGTAATAACCACACTTTCCACAGAACTACAATAATGAAACTTAAGAATCTCCAAAAAAATCTATGTAAATCTGATCTATTAAGTGTCAATGATGAACGCCGCTACTTCATCAGTCCTCAGGAAATGTCAGCGTCGTGAAATAATCATCGTATGTCTCAGCTTTACGAATCACCTCATAGCAATCATCAGCCACACGCAAAATTTCTGCGTGTCTTAATATCCCGTTAAAATTGAAACTCAGTGCACGGCCGTACGCTCCTACGCTGTGAATGATGCACAGGTCACCAATCTCTGGATTTTCATTCAGATCTCGGTCGATAGCAATCTTGTCATAGTTCGCGCACAAGGAACCCACCACGTCGAACATTTTTCCTCTCTTGTTACCTTGGTAATTCGGGCATGCGTACAAAGGATCGTTCACAACCGTCTTGTAGTCAGGAAGATCTTTTCTCAAATGACTCGGAAGGACTTGATCCTTTACAATGGTGATGTAGTTGTACGCGCCAAGCAGGGGTGGCAACAGGAGGTCTACAATGGAAGCATCCACGCCTAGGAAACGTTTGTACGTGTCCTTCATGTTTATTACACGTGAAACTAACCAGCCACAGTCACCAGTTAGCAATCCTCCACATTCGTACTTGATCTGTAGCGGGTGAAGATCACTTTGCGGCAACACAATTTGTTCGTACAAATGTTTCACACGGAGCCCGAGATCTTTCAGGTCGACAGGTTTCTCTTCGGGATGATTATTCACACCGATGCCACCACCCAAGTTGACAAACTCAACTGCGATTCCTGTCTCCTTCTTGATTTCCACTGCCAGTGAAAACATCATCCGAGCAATCTCGGCCAGATCCATGGCATTCAGAGAATGTGACACGATCATGGTGTGTAGACCGAAGCGTTCCACACCGTATGCCTTGCATTTCTTGAAGGCGGAGAACAACTGGGCTTTCGTCAGGCCAAACTTCGCCTCAGCAGGATCGCCGACACGCGTGTTGAATGAAATCTTGTGATGAGGACCTGGATTGTACCTGAATGCAACCACTTTGGGCATCTTTCCTTCTAACGCCTTCTTTAGGTTGTCGATTTGGGAAAAGTCGTCTAAGTTGACAATGGCTCCCAGGTCAACCGCCTTTCGATAGGCATCAAATGCGGTGTTATTGGATGTAAACATGATGTCTTCGCCTTCAATTCCCAGTTTTTCACAGAGAATAAGTTCTGTCAGTGAGCTGCAATCCATTCCCATCCTACATTCCTCGTGCAGCATCTTCAAAATTATTGGGGTCGGCGTCGCTTTTACAGCAAAGTGATTCTTAAAACTCGATCCGGTCATCAATCGCACCCAAGCAAAGCTGTCGTTGAAGACCTTGGTTCCAGTCAGTATTTTCTCTCTGTCGTAGAGATAAAACGGGGTTTTATACTGAGAAGCCACTTTTGTGAGCTCGACCTCGCTGCAGGGCAAAGGTTTCTTACTCAGCTCTCCGATCTCATTGCTAAGGTTTTCCATCTCTGAGTCAAGTCTACATGGACAAGAAAGGTACACGTTAATTTGACAATATATATATATTACATGATTATATATTTGATAATATATAATCATGTAATATTTTACAAAACTGTTCATCCCATGTTGAGAGGTCAATTATTAGAAATGAAAGGTCTTAAGTTTGTTGGGACTTTAAAAATTACTTTTTGGAAAATGAAGAGTTGGCGAGGATGAATTTCAAACCGCATTTTTAAATTCATACTCGAAAACTGTGATTAATGACTGTAAATGTTCCTTTTCAAGTTAGAATTTGCTATTCTCGGGTTGATACACGCGCATGCGTTAAACACCAAACCAATATACCATAGTTTCTTGGTTATAAGGCGCGCTCGGTTAAAAGACGCACCTCAAACTTGGCAACTTAGTCAAGCTAAGTTCCCAAACTGAAAATTACGTGAAAATACTCGGTTATAAGGCGCACCAAAAGGTTGAGAGCTAAAAAAAGGTGTGATGGATCTGAAAAAGTTTCATGGTTGCTCTGGCGATGAAAGCAAACGGCGAAAAACTCTCACCGAAAGTCGGCTTCAAAGGTGATCGACAGCTGAATATCAACACGCCACTGAGAAAGTTTCACGGTTGCTCTCATTATCAACACGCCACCGAGAAAGTTTCACGGTTGCTCTGGTGATGAAAGCAAATGGCGAAAAACTCTCACCGAAAGTCATCTTCAAAGGTGTTCAACAGCTGAATATCAACACGCCACCGAGAATGCAAGTTTCTGTGCACAAAAAAGGCTGAATGGACGAAGAAGGTAGGTTTTATCTCCACGTCGTTTATTCAGAGAAGGAACTATTCGAGCGCGCGACAGAAACACAATTTTTGGAATTTAAAACGAGGTTCGAACGATTGTCTTGTTGTCATGGATATCATGTTACTGAACTTGTGCTATTAAAAACGTATGCGAATTTCCGGTTTGCTTTTATATGGAAGTCGATTAGTGTTCTAAAGAAGTATTCCTTTATAATTCATAAGAATAAAGGATAGGATTCTACACAATCTTCGCTACACCTCAGACTGTAATGTATTTACTGCACGCTGGAATGTTATTTCACGAAGCGGTTTATTGATCTTAACACAAAGAAGAGAATTGAAACAAAGAATGCTTTTGAAAAAGATTTCTTCAAACTTATGAATAACGGTGTACTTTTGGAAAAACAATGGAAAATTTGCGAAAGCGCGTGGACGTGAAACTAATCACAAACAAAAATATGCTCGCAAAGTATTGCTCAAAACCGACAAACATTGGAAGTAAAATCTTTGGTGAGAATCTTGTGGCTCCTCATAAGATCAAAGAAACGCTCGCTTTCAACAGACCGGCATATGCTGGGATGTGTATCCCTCGATTTGAGCAAGACGTTGGTGTATGATTTTTATTTTAATTACATACACCTTTAGTTGTTCGTTACTGTAACGTGTTCGCTAAGACAGACAGTGAAACACCAGAGACTCTAAACACAACATTTAATCTTGTAAGCCGAGTGCACATCAAGCGAGGCGAACGAATACATCCGGGAACTCAGATGTAAGGTAAACTGTATAAATGAAATCGACATACATAAATTAACATCGTTACATCTTCCCCCGTTATTCAAAGAGGAAAGAATAAACAAGGAAAGAAAACTAAATCGTTTGTTAGAGTCATTGTTCGGAGAATGTAAACAACATAGGTAAGTGTCAGCATGTATAGTCACGGAGGTATGCTGGTCTACGTAGGACTCTTCCCCGAGCGCTACGTCTTTCTGGACTCCTTACGTCATCAGCTGGAGGATTCGGTGTTGCTTGTGGCTTGACCATCTCTTGGGGGTTTGATTAAACGACTGGTGGTACCTGTTCCACTTTGGTCAGGGGCAGGGGACCATGACCTGAGTTAGGTATCTCTATGTCAAGAGGTGATTGTTTAGGGAGTTCGGCTGTGAGACGCAGGTGTCGGCGGTTCCTACGATACACCCGTCCGTCGTCAGTGGTAACTTGGTATGAGCGTATACCAACTTGTTTGGCAACCGTTGCTTGGGTCCATTGTTGTTTATATTTGGGTGGATGGATACGTACGGTGCTCCCTGGCTGAAGTGGCTGGAGTTCTTTGGTGCCATTGTTGTAATAGAAGGCTTGTTTGTTCTTCTGGGCCTGAAGAAGCTGGGAAGTGGTGTCAAATTCAGGTTGTGCTAGTAGTCGCCCAGAGGTAGGTAGGAGGGTTTTGGTACGGCGGCCAAAGAGGCGCTGAGCTGGAGACGCTCCTAGCCCTTCTGTGGGGGTGTTGCGAAAGTCAAGGAATCCCAAGTAGGGATCACTGCCAGCCTCTGAGGCTTTGAGCATGATTCGCTGCACAGTCTTCACCTCGTTTTCCGCCTTGCCATTTGACTGCGGGTAGGTGGGGGAGCTTGTTACATGATCAAACTCGTATAAATCTTTGAACGTCTGAAATTCCTGTGAGCTGAATTGGGGGCCATTGTCGCTTACTATCTTGTCCGGAATTCCATGTCTTGCCATATGAGGCTTGAGCTTTTCAATTACTTCTTTTGATGTCTTCCTCGCAAGTTTGTCCACTTCAAAGAAATTTGAGTAATAATCAGTGGTGACAAGGTAATCCTGGCCGTGGAGCTCAAAGAGATCAACGGCAAGGACCTGCCACGGTCTTGATGGTACTGGGTGTGAGATCATGGGCTCCCTCTGCTGCCCTTGGTGGTATGAATTGCAGACTTGGCAGTTGGAGACATGTTCTTCAATCTCTTTGTTCATACCAGGCCAGTAGAACGCTTCCCGTGCCCGTCTTAGGCATCCTTGTATTCCCAGTTGACTGGAGTGTACCTTTCTTTTGAGTTCAGCTCTCATCTGAAACGGTATGACAACACGGTCTCCTTTGAAAATGACTCCATTTTGGAGAGCAAGTTCTTCTTTGAATGGAAAGTAGTCTTGAACTTCCAGTGGGAGATAGAGCTTACTTTCTGGCCAGCCTTGTTTGATAACGCAAGCAAGGGTCTTGAGGATAGCGTCTTCTTGAGTAAGGTTTTGGATTTGGCGAAGAGTTTCGTCTTTGACCGGAAGATACTGTAGCATGTTCACTTGCTCTGCTTCTATCTCTGTTGGAGATCTAGTATCTGAGACTGTCATGACATCTTCCTGATCCTCAGTAGCTTCCTTAGGCGTCAGATACGCGCGACTCAGGGAATCAGCCATAAGAAGGGAGGTTCCCTTTTTGTAGGATACTTCAAACTCGTAGCGTTGGAGTCTAAGGAGCATTCATTGTAGCCTTTTGGGTGCGTTCAGGAGGCTTTTCTTGAAGATTGTCTCCAAGGGCTTGTGATCAGATTCGACCAGCACTTTCCTTCCATACAGGTAGGTTTCAAACTTCTCCATTCCGAATACTATGGCCAGTAACTCTTTTTCGATTTGCGCATACTGGACCTCTGTGGGGGTCAGGGACCTGGATGCATATGCGACCGGATGTCCGTCTTGCATGAGACATGCTCCCAGGCCATGCATAGAGGCATCACATTGTAGTGTGGGTGTGGCACTTGGGTCAAAGTATTTTAGGACTGGAGTCGTAGAAAGGATCTTCTTTGTCTCATCCAGGGCTGCACCATGAACCTGTTCATCCCACTGGAACTCGTTCTCGTTTTTGGTGGGCTCGCGTAGAGGAGTCGTGACCTCTGAAAGTCTTGGAGCAAACTTTTGCAGGTAGTTAGTCATCCCTAAGAGACGTTGGATGCTCTGTTTGTCAGTCGGTGCTGGCATCTCTTTGATTGCCTTGACTTTTTCAGGGTCAGGTTGTAGCCCATCTGCAGAGAGCATGTGGCCCATGTAGGCCACTTCCTTAAGCCTAAGCTGCAGTTTTCCCCTGTTTAGCTTCACACCTTTTTCTCGGCATCGTTGGAGGAGAGCAGTAAGCTTGTCGTCGTGGTCTTTTACTGCTTCATCATCGTTAGCTCCACATCCAAATACGAGGATGTCATCAGCGATCGCCTTGCATCCATTTAGCCCTGCTAATGCCTGATCCAGTCTTCGCTGGAATTCTTCAGTGGCCGGTGAGATCCCAAATGGCATTCGAAGCCATCTGTATCTTCCCCATGGAGTGCCAAATGTGGTTGCGTAACTACTTTCCTCGTCTAAGGACACGTGCCAAAACCCATTTTTAGCGTCTAACACAGTAAAGCATCTTGCGTTTGAGAGCTCAGGAAGGACATCCTCGATTGTCGGCAGTGAGTAGTGATTCCGTTTGAGGGCTCGGTGGTTAAGTGGTTTGGGATCAACACACAGTCGAACATTGCCATTCTTCTTCATGGTGACGACAGTTGCTGATATCCAAGGGGTAGGGACATTTACTGGCGTGATGATATTAAGGTCTTCCAAGCGATTCATTTCCTCTTTTAGCTTTTCTTTAATGGCGATCGGCACCTTTCTTGTTGGGAGTTGGACTGGTGGTACGTTCGGGTCAATTTCCAGGTGGAGGTCACCTTCTAACTTTCCTTCTCCTCTGAATACATCGGCATATTCTTCGAGAATAGATTCCGTCGTAAGTGGTGTTTTGCTCTGCGATGGTTCTTCCGCTTGAAGAGCCATAATGTTTTGTCGGACCACAGATATGAGTTGCATTTGTTCACTGGCTCGTAAACCAAGCAGCGGCTTCCCTTTCCCGTTTACGACTACGAATCCACGCTATATTTTTTTCCATTTCTGGGGTTCACAACTTGAACACGTTTCATGCCAATTGGCTTTTCCTCCGTTTTGTTGTACATAACAAGAGTTACTTCCGTATTGTCCAGCAGGGGTAGGCTGTCTTCACCATATACTTCTTTGAAGGATTCTTCGGGTAAGATGTTCACTGTGGCACCAGTGTCCAGTTGGAATGGGACTTGGTGACCATTTAACAGCGTTACCGCAAGCAGTTTGTCTTTATGATAAGGCTTTTCCACAGCACAGACTTGTTTCTTGACGTCGACACAAGTAACATATTCATCCAAGTCAGAATCTTCCACTGCATGCACTGGCCTGCGGACATGTCTTGGTGTGGGGCGTTTAGAGGACGTGGCCAAAGCGGATGGAGACAGTTTGGTTTTGCAGGCCACCGCAAAGTGGTTTTGAATTCCACATTTAGAGCATGTCTTACCCCATGCAGGACATTTAAGCTTGTTCCAAACATGTGTTTTGGCGCAGAACTTGCAGCGGATTTCTCTCTCTCTTATGGGGGGCGGAGGTGTCTTCTCGTTGGCCTGACTAATAGCGCTGACTTCCTCCTGATGAATCTCTTTCAGTTGTTGGCTTGCGGTCTCATATGATCTACAGATGTCAATGCATTCTTTCAGTGTGAGTTTGGAGACTTGTAGAAGCTTCTTGCGTGCTTGATAATCTCTTACTCCAATGACAATTCTGTCTCTTATTAGACTGTTTTCTAAACCTCCGAAGTTACATGTCTTAGCCAACGTGCGCAGTGCCGTGACGTAAGCATCCAGAGATTCGTTAGGCTCCTGGTCCCTTTTGTTAAATCGATATCTCTCGTATATTTCGTTTGTCTCTCCTATGCAATAATACTGTAGCTTTTGGAGAACAACATCAATGTCCTCCTTATCAGCTTCATCTGCAAATTCTAAGCCTTCGTACACATCTAGAGCATCTGAGCCAATACAGGTTAGTAGTGTGGCAGTCCTCAGATATTTGTTTGCGGTAGGGTTTTCAGGATCTTTTAAACGTGCAGCAATTTCATAGTTATTCCAGGCACGGTGGAATTTCTTCCAATTCGTCCAATTATTGATTTCGGTAAAAGCACCAAGTTGGGGTTGCCATCCTCAAAACGAAGTTCGTCCTACTGTTCAAGAAAGACCTATTTAGCACCAGAAGTCCAAAAAGAAAAACGTTACAGCATTGCTAGTGACATTTACTCAGTAGGAAGAATGCTGAAGGCTGTGTCGTGTTTAATAGGTTTTTATGAAAAGCTGCGGGTGCTTGTGAAAAAGCCACTGACGAAAACCCCGGTGATAGGCCTACCGTTGAAGAATTTTTGCAACAAATCTCTACAATTATAGCATAGGTATTTCGCTAGTTCTTTTTCCCCATCTCGTTGCCATGTTCCCACCAATAACGTAGCTCCATTTTCTGCCTTTAAAAGCACACACAACCCACAATTCCTCTATTCGTTCCGACGAAGGGCTAACGCTCGAAACGTCAGCTTTTGTAATCGTTACGGTGGCCAATTTACCATTTCAACTTTGTTGATATATCCAAACTTTTTCACATGCCATTCGTTCTTGTAAATCTACCCCAACAATTCATTAAAAAGAAACACAAAGAATATTTCATTTGTTTTTTCTTTCTTTCTTTTTGGAATCTCAACTCAAGTGGCATTAAACAAAAATGCTGGATTGTACTGCACTTTTGGGTATGCCACCTTAAAGTACAGCCTACCGAATAACATCATCGAAAGAGTGTAAAAATACAAAAACATCATCGAAAGAGTGTAAAAATACAAAAACGCTGGGTTATACCGCACTTTTGGGTGTGCCACCTTAAAAGTACAGCCTACTGATTAAGATCATCGAAAGAGTGTAAAAATACAAAAATGCTGGGTTATACTGCACTTCTGGGTGTGCCACCTTAAAGTACAGCCTACTGACTAAGATTATCGAAAGAGTGTAAAAATACAAAAATGCTGGGTTATACCGCACTTTTGGGTGTGCCACCTTAAAGTACAGTCTACTGAATAAGATCATCGAGAGAATAAAAATTCAAAAACGCTGGGTTATACCGCACTTTTGGGTGTGTCACCTTAAAGTACAGCCTTCTCAATAAGATCATTGAAAGAACTCTCACAAGAAAGAAACTTTAAGTTCATGGATCTCCTAAGAAAGCCGGGTAACTAGTGCATAGTGTGAAATTGAAAAGGAAGCAAGTACTTACAAATGGTGCCCTTTTTGATACCGCTCTCTTACAAAACATCTGGGCGCTGCACAATATGTTTCTATATATTCTTTGACTTTTGCTGATAAGCCGCATCCACAATTCAACTAAATTAAGCCACGTTTTGAAATGCTTAAAAGCTGTTTGAAGGAGTTATTCGCATAATGATATGCTTGATCAATCTATAACATATTTAGCTAGTTAATACACGTGGTTTAAATTTGGAAAGTAAGTTTTCATAGCCAATCAGAAAGCAACTTAAAAAGGTGTTGATGGAGCTTGCATCTATAGCTTCGTTACAATATGACTTCGAAAAGCTACCAGGTTTCGCGCCATAAATGCGGAAAACCTTTTAACACAAGCTTCGCTCTGAAAAAGCACTTGGTTAAGGCGCATTCAATTACAACTTTACCGAAGAGAATAAGCTTTGTGAGTGAAGGAATCGAAGCGCCACTTCCAAAACCACAAAGAATAAGCAAGAGGACCGGAACGTATCGCGCTTATAAGACATGGAGAGAAAGTGTGCTGAAAGGAATAAAAAATGCTCACCACCCAAGAGCTCGAGGTAATTTTGAATATCAAAAGTCTATATATGATCTGTTTCACATCTATGTGTGAGCGTCGCACGTAGTCTTGCTGTATTTTGAGGAGCTTGAGGTTGCCATTGACGTTACTTTGTTCTTTAACATACAGCAAAATGCGTAGTTACTAAAAGTTGGAATCACCTGAAACCACCTGAAACCACCAGAAACCACCAATGAAACCACCTGACTGAAATTACCTGAAAATTACATGAAAGCACGCAGACATGAACGCAGAACGCAGACCTCAAACCTCGAATAGCCACGCCTCGAAAAAGGTCTACACAGTGTGTAATTAGCAGATTTATCTCTCTTCCCTTTGTTATCAAACGAGATCACGGAATGCGTAAGCGAAACTGCTATGTAAACATTGGAGTTGAATTCTTATTGACGATATCGCAGTTACGACCCTCCACTGTCGAGCCGTACCAGTCTTGCATAGGTTATGTGTGTGCCTTTTGAGTCAGTCGACGTATACGCAATCAGTTTTCCTTTGTGTATACAGTGTGTAATTACCAGATTTATCTATCTTTCTTTTGTCATTGATGTTATCAGACGAGATCTTGGAATATCTGTTTTCACGTTAAAGTACTTCTACTATATGTAAAAGTACTACTACTATATGAAATCATTTTTGGTACAATCGTACAAAGCAACTCAGGTGTCTCGTTAACACTGACCTCAAAAACGCAGACCGCAGACCGCACAGCTCGAAAAACGTGTACCCAGTGTGTAATTACAAGATTTATCTCTCTTCCCTTTGTTATCAAACGAGATCTTGGAATGCGTCATGAAACTGAGACTAATTTCATTGTCAGTGACAGTGAGATAACAGATAAAAATAGACGTCAAGTAGAGTAAATTAGCAATGCCTAAGCTTTGCGTCATGCTGAAAATTAAGATACCGATTAGCGATAATGTTTAGTTCACGTGGGTTTAGATGGCTTCTGGGGTGGTTTCACGTAATTTCAGATGGTTTCCATGGGGGTTGCAGATGGTTTCAGGTGGTTTCAGGTGATTCCAACTTTTAGTAACTACGCAGCAAAATGGCATAAACAGGAAATGAATTTCGTTCCACCCGAGTTCTTCAGACAGTTTCTGGCCGATCTGGGAAAGCCAACAGTATACTCTGTCAAAGACACCAGTTACTGGAGAGCTCCAATATTCCATACAAGTACGAGACGGATTTCTTTCAAGATTTTTGAAATGAAAGTTATTCGATCTGCGTTACCGGAAATACAGATAGCACAGGTCTGGTGCGGTAACAGAACCATAAGCGAAGATGATAAAAATGAGTTAGAAGACATAAAAACGGCCGAGGACGCCATTCATGCAGCTGTTAAACGTGCCAGAACGACCAGAAGGCGTGTATCGTGTAGAAGCCAGTTAAACGTCAGTAGTCCGTCAAGAGAGTTTGAAGTGATCTGGTGGCCGGACATGTACGAGACAAGTGGCTACGGCAAAATGTCATTGCGGTATTACGTTGGAAAAGTATTTCACTCGTGAACCACTAAACAGAGAATCCCCTCTGAAAATTTCGTCGTTATCTTCACATGCTGAACCACAACTTCGGCGTAAAGTTGATTTTACAAGGAACGACTTAGCCGTGTCACTTAGCGCGGACAATTCTTAACAAGGACATTGCTTGCAAGTGTCTTATGTCTTCAAGTTTTCTCAAAACGCTACAACAAAAATAATGAGTTAAAATGTTCGTCAAAAATTATATGGTGTAACATTACTTTAAGCTGTTAGAATATTTCATTTTGTCGAGAGTTAATCAAGTTTTCGATCAATAGCTTGTTTATTCCATAGTGTATTTACGAGGGTCGTGCTGAGAGCGCGTGAGTGAGACGTAACAATTTCAAGAACGTGGCACGTGTCGCTCGACGCTAACGGGTCACGTTTACATTTATTTTATTATAATTAAAAGTGGGCAGAATTTTAAGACATATCTTGAAGTGGTTTTCATCTTTAAGCAAATTTGCAGAATTAGTATAACTACATCTGTTTACTCTTGAAAATATTACATTCACGTTACGCGTTCTATAATTTTGCTTTTGTCATATTCTTTCTAGATTTCAGAGCTCTCGTTCAACTTAAAAACTTCTTGTCAAAGTACTCCTCTAAACATTCACTTTTAAATACGGGTATTCTAGTTACACAAGCATCCCAGTTGTTTACGAGTTGACGTGAGTCATAGTGCCTTACTCCAAGACAATATTTGAATCATTAGTTGTAATCTATGCTGCTGCATGTCAGAGAATTTCCATGACAAGTTATGAACAGCGCTTGGCCCTAAAGATATAAAATCCATTGCTGCCAGAATCACCCCTACTCCGCAACTGCCAATTCCAACTGACGAATTCAAGGACACTTGTGATGGCATTCCAAATCGAGTGACGTTCTGTGTTGAAGTCCAGAAATTCGTTTTGAGTGCTTCATTCGAGGGGCAAAGTTCCTGCAAAAGATGGAGGCCTGCCTTCACCAGAGAAAGTGTATTTGAGGGTATTTGGAATTTCATCCCATCATCGAAAAAAATGCTCTTGCTCAATAAATCGACGTAAATCATACCCCAGTGATTGCGTGTCGGAAAATGGACTGGAGCCAATATTTGGGACATTTCTGTTGGGTTGGTTTGTTGTACTAGCCGCATTAACTTTCTTGATTTGAAGCTTTTTACGTCTGACGTCATCCAAGTGAAAAATTCTGAAGGTAAGTACACAGTTGTGTTATTTCCATTACTCCTTGCTTCTTCTAGACACTTTCCAATGCATATGTCAATAACAAAGTTATCAAGATATCTCTCTTCTACAAGTTCAGCAAAGTTCAGCGAGTCGACTGACTTCCTCTGAAATTTTAATATTGCCTGATGTGATTCAGTATGCCACAATGCCTTCATAATTGCTTCCTTTTCTCGGTCTGTGCAGCCCTCAGTTTTGGACATCCACCGCTGTTCTGAGTTAAGTTCACGCTTCGTTGTTGCAACTGAACAAAACTTTCTCAGAACTCCAACACCGTTGAGGTCAAAGTTTCCAAAACCAAACATTTTTACTCCTGTTGGGGACCTCTTCTGCTTTCCTCTCTCTTTCTCCATAAGTGACATGGCATCGTTCAGCAAACTTTCACTTGGACGTTGCAGAAGGGTGAATGGATCGGTGACCACAAAGTGACCGAACAGAACCTCTATTTCACCACGGAATGAGGACACCTTAGGAAGCCTGTCCTCCAAGCTACCAAATTCCCATCTGGTCATTGGTAGTGAGAAAATTGCGGACAAAGGAGTTGCGCTGAAAGCAGCAGATGATGTAGTTCCTCCTGAATCTGATGTTTGAGCAACGGAAAGAGCAGAAACGTCACCCAGAAGATCAGTCTCTGTTGAACACTGGAGCTGTATTGTATCATCTGGTGACACAGTAACTGGACCAGTCGCTGTGGAACACGAAGGCTGTTTTTTGCTGCGTTCGGGGTGGTCTTGGTCAGCATCCGAGTTGGGTAATTCTACATCATAATTTACTTTGGTTTGCGGTGACTGCATACTGCCAGAATCTGACCAATCCATAGGAACATCTTCTGTGTGTGGTACCTGAGTGGCACTGTTAGCATTGGACACATCTGCTAACTCAGCTTCAGAAAATTGGGATTCTAGTTGTTTTGCACAAGTAGAATCGAATACAGGACTACCGTGCTCTTTGTCAACTTCCTCCCAAAAGCCGTTTTGATAGCGATGAATCTTGGACATGGACCCTCCTGACACTACAGTGCCCTTCGAGTTGTCATGGTCATACTTAAGGAAGTCATCACCGAATACCTTAGTAAACAAGTCATCAATTACGAAAACCCACTTCTTTGTTTCTCTGCACCACGGAATCTTGTCCTTTGCAGACCAGCCACACCCTCGGTAGTGAAAGTGCTTCTTTCCTGTACAACAAATTCACTGTTTCCCTTCCTTTTCTCTTTCGCACTGTTTCCCTTCCTTTTCTCTTTGTTTGTTACGTTAGCATCTCGTACACGGTTTTCTCTTTTTCTCTGTGTTTATTATGTTAATGTCTCGTGGACTGTTTCTATCCATACCTGTGAGACTGTTACACTAATACCTCACAAACTGTTTCTTCCTTTTCTGTTTATTTGTCGAGTTAGTATCTCGTACACGGGTTTTATTTATTTACTTATTTATTACACTGTCATCGCACGCACTATTTGTCAAGGATTGTGAGGATCAAGGTATCTATGTATAAATTTTACTAACTCGTTCATCAGTATGAAACAAACTTTTCATTGTACTGAGGTTGTTTTGGCAGTTTGGCCGTGATTAATTAATAAATTTTATTTTTATTGTGGGATGGCCTCAGCAGATAGATTACACCAAAAGTGAATTTATGGACCTTTCACCAGGAAAGGGAAAAGTGGCCGCTGTAGGGAGCTCGATTCAAGTGCATTATAGTATTGAACCTAAAACTAAAAAAAAAGTCTTCCTTCATGATATAACAGCAAAAAATCTCATCACTTGGGTCAACACCTCGTTGAATATCCAAAAAATATTTCGCAGCAAATTGGGCGATGGGAAGATAGCTTTCGTTTGTTCACGCCTGGACAACCGCTATATAATCCAGGAGTAGAGAACGCATGAGCAGGTCGTCAACAACTCGGAGTTATCTGAATTTCCAGTGACTAGTATCTTTTACAGAGTAATCTCCACAGCGAGAGGAGATCGATCGAGAGAGAAATTTGTGGAGTGAGGTTTCAGGTATGTCCCTGTTATGTCTGTCTTACAGTCAGGCTTTCTTTGCCTCCTGTAAAGTAGCGACATCAAACAAACGTTCAACCTTAAAAATTGTCTGAAGTTAGCTCGAAATGATTCTGCTAAAATTTGACACTAATTCTTTGTCGGTGCCTAAATTTTTCGGTTTCTTTCCTCAGAAAAGTTAACAGAAAAATACCCGATCACTTCTAAAAAAAAGTTCTGAATTTACATTTTTTTACGGTTACCATAGCACCGCTCCTTCCTCTGAAAACTCAACAAACAGTCCGGTGAACCCCTTTTTCTTTGTTGGATCGCAATCGAGATTCCATATCGAGTTTTTGACATAAAGCCTTTTGCAAAGTTTAACAAAATTCTGTACTGCTGATGCAGGGCCATCTTATAAGGCTACATCATACATTTTTATTATTGAAGGTTGCTCCGTATCTTCAAAGAATCTATAGCGAGGTAATTTTGTGCCACACCTCAACACCGACTGTGCATATACTTCACATTTGAAACGAAGACATGATCACGAGTCAAATGTATAGAAACCAGAGCGAGCCTTTCTATTGCTACATGTATCACTGTCGGTTAACTACTCGTAAAATATTGACACACCCAACTGCGCTTGCAAAAAGAATTAATAAGCGCTTTTGAAGGAAACTTGATTCCAAATCCACTGAGCGGTAGAAAAGTGATAAATCTTCTATTTCCTTTTTCAGCTTCTATAGAAATGTTTTTGGACAGTCATTCAGAGGCAACCTGTGTGGCCCTTAGAAACATACTTTATTAGATCCCACTCTCTGGCTAGAGTAATAACCACACTTTCCACAGAACTACAATAATGAAACTTAAGAATCTCCAAAAAACTCTATGTAAATCTGATCTATTAAGTGTCAATGATGAACGCCGCTACTTCATCAGTCCTCAGGAAATGTCAGCGTCGTGAAATAATCATCGTATGTCTCAGCTTTACGAATCACCTCATAGCAATCATCAGCCACACGCAAAATTTCTGCGTGTCTTAATATCCCGTTAAAATTGAAACTCAGTGCACGGCCGTACGCTCCTACGCTGTGAATGATGCACAGGTCACCAATCTCTGGATTTTCATTCAGATCTCGGTCGATGGCAATCTTGTCATAGTTCGCGCACCTTCTTGATTTCCACTGCCAGTGAAAACATCATCCGAGCAATCTCGGCCAGATCCATGGCATTCAGAGAATGTGACACGATCATGGTGTGTAGACCGAAGCGTTCCACACCGTATGCCTTGCATTTCTTGAAGGCGGAGAACAACTGGGCTTTCGTCAGGCCAAACTTCGCCTCAGCAGGATCGCCGACACGCGTGTTGAATGAAATCTTGTGATGAGGACCTGGATTGTACCTGAATGCAACCACTTTGGGCATCTTTCCTTCTAACGCCTTCTTTAGGTTGTCGATTTGGGAAAAGTCGTCTAAGTTGACAATGGCTCCCAGGTCAACCGCCTTTCGATAGGCATCAAATGCGGTGTTATTGGATGTAAACATGATGTCTTCGCCTTCAATTCCCAGTTTTTCACAGAGAATAAGTTCTGTCAGTGAGCTGCAATCCATTCCCATCCTACATTCCTCGTGCAGCATCTTCAAAATTATTGGGGTCGGCGTCGCTTTTACAGCAAAGTGATTCTTAAAACTCGATCCGGTCATCAATCGCACCCAAGCAAAGCTGTCGTTGAAGACCTTGGTTCCAGTCAGTATTTTCTCTCTGTCGTAGAGATAAAACGGGGTTTTATACTGAGAGGCCACTTTTCTGAGCTCGACCTCGCTGCAGGGCAAAGGTTTCTTACTCAGCTCTCCGATCTCATTGCTAAGGTTTTCCATCTCTGAGTCAAGTCTACATGGACAAGAAAGGTACACGTTAATTTGACATATATATAATCATGTAATATTTTACAACTGTTCATCCCATGTTGAGAGCTCAATTATTAGAAATGAAAGGTCTTAAGTTTGTTGGGACTTTAAAAATTACTTTTTGGAAAATGAAGAGTTGGCGAGGATGAATTTCAAACCGCATTTTTAAATTCATACTCGAAAACTGTGATTAATGACTGTAAATGTTCCTTTTCAAGTTAGAATTTGCTATTCACGGGTTGATACACGCGCATGCGTTAAACACCAAACCAATATACCATAGTTTCTTGGTTATAAGGCGCACTCGGTTAAAAGACGCACCCCAAACTTGGCAACTTAGTCAAGCTAAGTTCCCAAACTGAAAATTACGTGAAAATACTCGGTTATAAGGCGTACCAAAAGGTTGAGAGCTAAAAAAAGGTGTGATGGATCTGAAAAAGTTTCATGGTTGCTCTGGCGATGAAAGCAAACGGCGAAAAACTCTCACCGAAAGTCGGCTTCAAAGGTGATCGACAGCTGAATATCAACACGCCACTGAGAAAGTTTCACGGTTGCTCTCATTATCAACACGCCACCGAGAAAGTTTCACGGTTGCTCTGGTGATGAAAGCAAATGGCGAAAAACTCTCACCGAAAGTCATCTTCAAAGGTGTTCAACAGCTGAATATCAACACGTCACCGAGAATGCAAGTTTCAGTGCACAAAAAAGGCTGAATGGACGAACAAGGTAGGTTTTATCTCCACGTCGTTTATTCAGAGAAGGAACTATTCGAGCGCGCGACAGAAACACAATTTTTGGAATTTGAAACGAGGCTCGAACGATTGTCTTGTTGTCATGGATATCATGTTACTGAACTTGTGCTTTTAAAAACGTATGCGAATTTCCGGTTGTTTGCTTTTATATGGAAGTCGATTAGTGTTCTAAAGAAGTATTCCTTTATAATTCATAAGAATAAAGGATAGGATTCTACACAATCTTCGCTACACCTCAGACTGTAATGTATTTACTGTACGCTGGAATGTTGTTTCACGAAGCGGTTTATTTGTTGAACTCCAAGTTTTTTTACAACCGTGCCGAGCTCTTCTCTCTCTCTCCTACTCACCCGGAAAATTACATGATTGACAGGTAACAAAACGACAACCGGAAGTGGTCACTACACAGACCAAAAAGCTCTGCTCGTGTGGGATTCGTTTCGTGGTCATTTGACGGAGACCGTATTGTAAAGAAACGGTTCTTTCAAAACCACAATGAAGTAGGCTAAACTGTATAAATTAACTTAACATACATAAATTAACATTGTTCAATTTCATCTTGGTAAGCTGGCAGAGAATGAAACTGTCATTCCAAATAACATGGAATAAATATTTGGATTTCATGTTGAATACGAATTGGGTGTTTATTGATAGTTTTCAGTTTATGAGTAGTAGGTTAGCAAAGCTTGTTGATAATTTACCCAAAGATTCTTTCAAAAAACACAAAACAAAAGTTTAAGAAAAATGAAAATTTCAAGTTGATGAAACAAAAGGGAGTTTATCCTATGATTATATGGACAGCTTTGAAAAATTTGAAGAAACACAATACCCGTCCAAAGATGATTTTTATAGCATTGTAACTGGCAAGCACATAACTGATGAAGAATATGAACATGCACAAAATGTTCGGAAGACATTCAAATTGAAAAATATGGGTGGATATCATGATTTGCCTGATGTGTTGTTATTAGCCAATGTGTTTGAAAATCTCAGAAAGACAAATAATGTTTACAGTATTATAAGCTAGATGCATGCCATTATTTTACAAGTCTAGGTTGGGATGCAATGTTAAAAATGACTGGTATCAAACTTGACCTCATGTCAGATGTTGACAAATTTTTGTTTATTGAAAAAGGAATGAGAGGTGGTATTTCATATACTGCCAATATATATGCAAAAGAATAAATGCATGAACGATTATGACAAAAGCAAACCTTCAAAGTATATTACTTGTACCTTGATACTAGTAATTTTGATGGTTTGGCAATGCCACAATATCTTCCAACTGGTAATTTCAAATGGCTCAGTCTAAAATAGATTGCTAAGCTTGGTTTAACAAAATGCACAGATGAAACCAAAAGAGGAATGATTCAACTTGACTTGGAATATCCAAAAGAATTACATAAACTTCACAATGATCGTCCTGTTGCTGCTGAACAAATCAAAGTTAAAAAAGAGATGCTCTTAGATTATTGTGATAATACTGGAAAGAAATATGGAATAAGCATTGGTCAAGTTCAAAAGCTTATTCCCACACTGTCTGACAAAGAAAAGTATGTGTTGCATTACAGAAACTTGCAGCTTTATTTAGAATTAGGATTAAAGTTAATGAAACTACATAGAATCCTTGGCTAAAACAGTATATTGATTTTAACACAGAGAAGAGAACTGAAACAAAGAATGCTTTTGAAAAAGATTCTTCAAACTTATGAATAACGGTGTACTTTTGGAAAAACAATGGAAAATTTGCGAAAGCGCGTTGACGTGAAACTAATCACTGACAAAAATATGCTCGCAAAGTATTGCTCAAAACCGACAAACATTGGAAGTAAAATCTTTGGTGAGAATCTTGTGGCTCCTCATAAGATCAAAGAAACGCTCGCTTTCAACAGACCGGCATATGCTGGGATGTGTATCCCTCGATTTGAGCAAGACGTTGGTGTATGATTTTTATTTTAATTACATACATCTTTAGTTGTTCGTTACGAGAAAATACGCATTCATTTGCGCTAAAAGGCGAACAGTTGCGTGAAAATACCATCATTATAAGAGACAGAAAAACATCATTTGCGGGTAAATCAGATTCAATAATGATTTTTGCATTTTAATCGACATTCTTATGCGTCATTGGTCAAACAAAAGAGAAAAAAATATAATTTCATTTGGGTGTGGACAGAACCTGGCCTAGACCATGGCCTACCCTGTGGCCTACCCCATGGCCTACCGGTGGTCAGATTTTTAAGAACATAAAAATAAAATCAGTAAGAGTCGAACGAATACGCTGGTGTACAATTATCTGTCTCTCAAAAGGGTATACTGAGAGGTCGCTAACACGATTTTCAACGTCCGAGGGAACGAAACACTGCAAATATCACAGCACTCAGCCATAACGGTAGGTTAAGGGGGAGGGGAGAGGAGGGGCCAATATTGCTTGGTCGCAGAAGAAATGCAAAATGGCGGCTTTATGATGCAGGCTGTCTGTTGGTAACATACAGTGGAGTGCTGGTGTAAAAATGTAATGAATGGCGTTATATCGGAGAGCATACATATCCAGGTAAGAAAATGCAAACATTACGTGCCAGACCAACTTTTTAAGTGCCCTCAAGTGCTGTAGAGTACTGAATTTGCAACGAGCACCCCGGCACACGCACACATCGCCGTCGTAAACATTGCGCAAACTTTACTTGCTTTTCCAAAGAAAGGGTCAGTATTGCACTAATTTGAAAGGAAAGCTGATATGATGATGTTTGCCCAAAAGTTGCATTTAACTGGCTTCTGTTCCTCGATTTCCTTATTCTTTCAGAAGGTTAAGAAATTTTGATCGGAATGTGGCCGCCAAAACAGCAGAAGAAAGTCGTTGGTAAGACAGTACTCAGGAAAACGTTGAAAGGCTTCCAGCAATGCTATCCTTTTAAAAATCTGACCACCGCTAGGCCATAGAGTAGGCCATAGGATAGGCCATGGCCTAGGCCAGGTTTTGTCCACACCCATTTCATTTGCGCTTAAGGTTACTTCCCACCTTCGCGGGTGTCCTTCGGGAAAATATTCGTACGCGCGCTAGTTTCAAGAAAACCCCAACAAACTATATATCAAAAGAAAGCTTAATACATGCAGTTTACGATAAAAATATATAATTTAGGCGATTTTTTTTTATTAAGAGACTATCAGGAGCCGGTAAGGCGTGAAACGACCGAGGGTCCTTTTATTGAATTTATCGGGTATCGGATCTCGCTGTACGAGCAAAATGGCTGCACAGTCTTATTCACGAGGCATCAATCAACAACTGTGTGTCAGGCTTTTCCGATATTCTGATTGGTTGTCCAGATATCCGTATCTAAAGTTAGAGTAGCTTAAAAAATGCGAGACGTGTTGCGTAAATGGACACCACGCATGACGAGCTTTGAACCACTTAATCCTTTTATGCAAATGAGCTAATGCGAGCTTCAATCTCGCACAAAGCTCATTTGCATAGTAACTGGATACTTCTGACTCACACAGACGACGTGCGCACTCCAGGCAGCCTTCCTGTAAGGTGTCATAATCCTGACATCGATGTGACAGATAATCGCTTTTGCAGTGTTTTCTTTGCCGGTTATACTTGTCATCAAGTTTCAATAAGACGGCTCTCGTGTTTCTGGAGAACAGCGAAGTTTTCGTAAATTGTGAGATCGGATGGAAGAGCAAGTGTTCAACTATTTCACTCTTCTTTCCTGGGAATTCATTCATAAAATGTGGGCGGACCTTGGAGCATCCAATAAGCTGGAAATAAGAAATAAACGGGAAGTAAAATCGCGAAAAAATACTCCCAAGGAGACACGAAAACAAAATAGAGAGTGGAGAAAGCGAAAGCGACAGCAGAAGAAGGCGCGTAACCTGGATCTGCTCGCTAATACTGAAGTTCTGCCGGACATCAATGATGGACCAAATGTGGCCGAGACGAACTTGATAGATAAGACGTCCCTTTCTCCAAATCTGGTTACAGAACAGGTAGGCAACGAAAGCGGACTTATCATGCTTGAGGCTAATTCGAAAAAGGAAATGTTGAGTAATGCGAGGCGGCCACGATTAACAAACCTCTTGGATGTAAATTTTTCAAGATCAGCAACAATGCTTCGGATGGCGCTTGAGGACGACGCAAAACGCAAGCCGACTCAACATTCAAGGCCGTTATTAGCACAGACAACGTTTCAACGCATTATAAGTCAGAAAAATATCCATTTGAAGAGTATGTCTGATAAAGAATTCAACTGCAACTTAAAAGAATTGATTCCGGAACATTTGGAATATCTAACCCAACATTCTATTGGCAGTGGAAGTTTTGGCCAATGCTTCAAAGCAAGTTACCGCGGGATCACCGTTATTGTGAAGAAAATGACACACAATGACAACGCCGAAGAACAGTTCAGGGCAAAGAAAAATCTTCTTCATGAAGCAGGGGTTATAACTGCGTTGGGGGATCATGCTAATCTCCCAATGTTGTTTGGAGTAGTTACAAAGAGCGTGCCCTTATGCCTTGTTCTACAGTTCCATGGCGTCAACCAAGAAAGCACTACTCCTCATCAGGCAGCAAGCAAAAACCTACTTAAACCAACAGATTGTATTTCACTGTTTAAAGAGATAGCTTCATGCTTGAGCTATGTTCATTTAAAAGGCTACCTGCGCAATGACGTTAAGGCTAACAATGTGGTATTGGAAAGAAAGTCCGACTCTGCGAAATATGACCCGATTCTTATTGATTTCGGTAAAAGCACCAAGTTGGGGTTGCCATCCTCAAAACGAAGTTCGTCCTACTGTTCAAGAAAGACCTATTTAGCACCAGAAGTCCAAAAAGAAAAACGTTACAGCATTGCTAGTGACATTTACTCAGTAGGAAGAATGCTGAAGGCTGTGTCGTGTTTAATAGGTTTTTATGAAAAGCTGCGGGTGCTTGTGAAAAAGCCACTGACGAAAACCCCGGTGATAGGCCTACCGTTGAAGAATTTTTGCAACAAATCTCTACAATTATAGCATAGGTATTTCGCTAGTTCTTTTTCCCCATCTCGTTGCCATGTTCCCACCAATAACGTAGCTCCATTTTCTGCCTTTAAAAGCACACACAACCCACAATTCCTCTATTCGCTCCGACGAAGGGCTAACGCTCGAAACGTCAGCTTTTGTAATCGTTACGGTGGCCAATTTACCATTTCAACTTTGTTGATATATCCAAACTTTTTCACATGCCATTCGTTCTTGTAAATCTACCCCAACAATTCATTAAAAAGAAACACAAAGAATATTTCATTTGTTTTTTTCTTTCTTTCTTTTTGGAATCTTAACTCAAGTGGCATTAAACAAAAATGCTGGATTGTACTGCACTTTTGGGTATGCCACCTTAAAGTACAGCCTACCGAATAACATCATCGAAAGAGTGTAAAAATACAAAAACATCATCGAAAGAGTGTAAAAATACAAAAACGCTGGGTTATACCGCACTTTTGGGTGTGCCACCTTAAAAGTACAGCCTACTGATTAAGATCATCGAAAGAGTGTAAAAATACAAAAATGCTGGGTTATACTGCACTTCTGGGTGTGCCACCTTAAAGTACAGCCTACTGACTAAGATTATCGAAAGAGTGTAAAAATACAAAAATGCTGGGTTATACCGCACTTTTGGGTGTGCCACCTTAAAGTACAGTCTACTGAATAAGATCATCGAGAGAATAAAAATTCAAAAACGCTGGGTTATACCGCACTTTTGGGTGTGTCACCTTAAAGTACAGCCTTCTCAATAAGATCATTGAAAGAACTCTCACAAGAAAGAAACTTTAAGTTCATGGATCTCCTAAGAAAGCCGGGTAACTAGTGCATAGTGTGAAATTGAAAAGGAAGCAAGTACTTACAAATGGTGCCCTTTTTGATACCGCTCTCTTACAAAACATCTGGGCGCTGCACAATATGTTTCTATATATTCTTTGACTTTTGCTGATAAGCCGCATCCACAATTCAACTAAATTAAGCCACGTTTTGAAATGCTTAAAAGCTGTTTGAAGGAGTTATTCGCATAATGATATGCTTGATCAATCTATAACATATTTAGCTAGTTAATACACGTGGTTTAAATTTGGAAAGTAAGTTTTCATAGCCAATCAGAAAGCAACTTAAAAAGGTGTTGATGGAGCTTGCATCTATAGCTTCGTTACAATATGACTTCGAAAAGCTACCAGGTTTCGTGCCATAAATGCGGAAAACCTTTTAACACAAGTTCGCTCTGAAAAAGCACTTGGTTAAGGCGCATTCAATTACAACTTTACCGAAGAGAATAAGCTTTGTGAGTGAAGGAATCGAAGCGCCACTTCCAAAACCACAAAGAATAAGCAAGAGGACCGGAACGTATCGCGCTTATAAGACATGGAGAGAAAGTGTGCTGAAAGGAATAAAAAATGCTCACCACCCAAGAGCTCGAGGTAATTTTGAATATCAAAAGTCTATATATGATCTGTTTCACATCTATGTGTGAGCGTCGCACGTAGTCTTGCTGTATTTTGAGGAGCTTGAGGTTGCCATTGACGTTACTTTGTTCTTTAACATACAGCAAAATGCGTAGTTACTAAAAGTTGGAATCACCTGAAACCACCTGAAACCACCAGAAACCACCAATGAAACCACCTGACTGAAATTACCTGAAAATTACATGAAAGCACGCAGACATGAACGCAGAACGCAGACCTCAAACCTCGAATAGCCACGCCTCGAAAAAGGTCTACACAGTGTGTAATTAGCAGATTTATCTCTCTTCCCTTTGTTATCAAACGAGATCACGGAATGCGTAAGCGAAACTGCTATGTAAACATTGGAGTTGAATTCTTATTGACGATATCGCAGTTACGACCCTCCACTGTCGAGCCGTACCAGTCTTGCATAGGTTATGTGTGTGCCTTTTGAGTCAGTCGACGTATACGCAATCAGTTTTCCTTTGTGTATACAGTGTGTAATTACCAGATTTATCTATCTTTCTTTTGTCATTGATGTTATCAGACGAGATCTTGGAATATCTGTTTTCACGTTAAAGTACTTCTACTATATGTAAAAGTACTACTACTATATGAAATCATTTTTGGTACAATCGTACAAAGCAACTCAGGTGTCTCGTTAACACTGACCTCAAAAACGCAGACCGCAGACCGCACAGCTCGAAAAACGTGTACCCAGTGTGTAATTACAAGATTTATCTCTCTTCCCTTTGTTATCAAACGAGATCTTGGAATGCGTCATGAAACTGAGACTAATTTCATTGTCAGTGACAGTGAGATAACAGATAAAAATAGACGTCAAGTAGAGTAAATTAGCAATGCCTAAGCTTTGCGTCATGCTGAAAATTAAGATACCGATTAGCGATAATGTTTAGTTCACGTGGGTTTAGATGGCTTCTGGGGTGGTTTCACGTAATTTCAGATGGTTTCCATGGGGGTTGCAGATGGTTTCAGGTGGTTTCAGGTGATTCCAACTTTTAGTAACTACGCAGCAAAATGGCATAAACAGGAAATGAATTTCGTTCCACCCGAGTTCTTCAGACAGTTTCTGGCCGATCTGGGAAAGCCAACAGTATACTCTGTCAAAGACACCAGTTACTGGAGAGCTCCAATATTCCATACAAGTACGAGACGGATTTCTTTCAAGATTTTTGAAATGAAAGTTATTCGATCTGCGTTACCGGAAATACAGATAGCACAGGTCTGGTGCGGTAACAGAACCATAAGCGAAGATGATGAAAATGAGTTAGAAGACATCAAAACGGCCGAGGACGCCATTCATGCAGCTGTTAAACGTGCCAGAACGACCAGAAGGCGTGTATCGTGTAGAAGCCAGTTAAACGTCAGTAGTCCGTCAAGAGAGTTTGAAGTGATCTGGTGGCCGGACATGTACGAGACAAGTGGCTACGGCAAAATGTCATTGCGGTATTACGTTGGAAAAGTATTTCACTCGTGAACCACTAAACAGAGAATCCCCTCTGAAAATTTCGTCGTTATCTTCACATGCTGAACCACAACTTCGGCGTAAAGTTGATTTTACAAGGAACGACTTAGCCGTGTCACTTAGCGCGGACAATTCTTAACAAGGACATTGCTTGCAAGTGTCTTATGTCTTCAAGTTTTCTCAAAACGCTACAACAAAAATAATGAGTTAAAATGTTCGTCAAAAATTATATGGTGTAACATTACTTTAAGCTGTTAGAATATTTCATTTTGTCGAGAGTTAATCAAGTTTTCGATCAATAGCTTGTTTATTCCATAGTGTATTTACGAGGGTCGTGCTGAGAGCGCGTGAGTGAGACGTAACAATTTCAAGAACGTCGCACGTGTCGCTCGACGCTAACGGGTCACGTTTACATTTATTTTATTATAATTAAAAGTGGGCAGAATTTTAAGACATATCTTGAAGTGGTTTTCATCTTTTAGCAAATTTGCAGAATTAGTATAACTACATCTGTTTACTCTTGAAAATATTACATTCACGTTACGCGTTCTATAATTTTGCTTTTGTCATATTCTTTCTAGATTTCAGAGCTCTCGTTCAACTTAAAAACTTCTTGTCAAAGTACTCCTCTAAACATTCACTTTTAAATACGGGTATTCTAGTTACACAAGCATCCCAGTTGTTTACGAGTTGACGTGAGTCATAGTGCCTTACTCCAAGACAATATTTGAATCATTAGTTGTAATCTATGCTGCTGCATGTCAGAGAATTTCCATGACAAGTTATGAACAGCGCTTGGCCCTAAAGATATAAAATCCATTGCTGCCAGAATCACCCTTACTCCGCAACTGCCAATTCCAACTGACGAATTCAAGGACACTTGTGATGGCATTCCAAATCGAGTGACGTTCTGTGTTGAAGTCCAGAAATTCGTTTTGAGTGCTTCATTCGAGGGGCAAAGCTCCTGCAAAAGATGGAGGCCTGCCTTCACCAGAGAAAGTGTATTTGAGGGTATTTGGAATTTCATCCCATCATCGAAAAAAATGCTCTTGCTCAATAAATCGACGTAAATCATACCCCAGTGATTGCGTGTCGGAAAATGGACTGGAGCCAATATTTGGGACATTTCTGTTGGGTTGGTTTGTTGTACTAGCCGCATTAACTTTCTTGATTTGAAGCTTTTTACGTCTGACGTCATCCAAGTGAAAAATTCTGAAGGTAAGTACACAGTTGTGTTATTTCCATTACTCCTTGCTTCTTCTAGACACTTTCCAATGCATATGTCAATAACAAAGTTATCAAGATATCTCTCTTCTACAAGTTCAGCAAAGTTCAGCGAGTCGACTGACTTCCTCTGAAATTTTAATATTGCCTGATGTGATTCAGTATGCCACAATGCCTTCATAATTGCTTCCTTTTCTCGGTCTGTGCAGCCCTCAGTTTTGGACATCCACCGCTGTTCTGAGTTAAGTTCACGCTTCGTTGTTGCAACTGAACAAAACTTTCTCAGAACTCCAACACCGTTGAGGTCAAAGTTTCCAAAACCAAACATTTTTACTCCTGTTGGGGACCTCTTCTGCTTTCCTCTCTCTTTCTCCATAAGTGACATGGCATCGTTCAGCAAACTTTCACTTGGACGTTGCAGAAGGGTGAATGGATCGGTGACCACAAAGTGACCGAACAGAACCTCTATTTCACCACGGAATGAGGACACCTTAGGAAGCCTGTCCTCCAAGCTACCAAATTCCCATCTGGTCATTGGTAGTGAGAAAATTGCGGACAAAGGAGTTGCGCTGAAAGCAGCAGATGATGTAGTTCCTCCTGAATCTGATGTTTCAGCAACGGAAAGAGCAGAAACGTCACCCAGAAGATCAGTCTCTGTTGAACACTGGAGCTGTATTGTATCATCTGGTGACACAGTAACTGGACCAGTCGCTGTGGAACACGAAGGCTGTTTTTTGCTGCGTTCGGGGTGGTCTTGGTCAGCATCCGAGTTGGGTAATTCTACATCATAATTTACTTTGGTTTGCGGTGACTGCATACTGCCAGAATCTGACCAATCCATAGGAACATCTTCTGTGTGTGGTACCTGAGTGGCACTGTTAGCATTGGACACATCTGCTAACTCAGCTTCAGAAAATTGGGATTCTAGTTGTTTTGCACAAGTAGAATCGAATACAGGACTACCGTGCTCTTTGTCAACTTCCTCCCAAAAGCCGTTTTGATAGCGATGAATCTTGGACATGGACCCTCCTGACACTACAGTGCCCTTCGAGTTGTCATGGTCATACTTAAGGAAGTCATCACCGAATACCTTAGTAAACAAGTCATCAATTACGAAAACCCACTTCTTTGTTTCTCTGCACCACGGAATCTTGTCCTTTGCAGACCAGCCATAGCCTCGGTAGTGAAAGTGCTTCTTTCCTGTACAA
The DNA here is from genome assembly GCF_964205215.1 of Stylophora pistillata. Taxonomy (NCBI): domain Eukaryota; kingdom Metazoa; phylum Cnidaria; class Anthozoa; order Scleractinia; family Pocilloporidae; genus Stylophora; species Stylophora pistillata. The sequence continues at coordinate 5,346,033 of NC_142521.1, read as the reverse complement.
CAAATTCACTGTTTCCCTTCCTTTTCTCTTTCGCACTGTTTCCCTTCCTTTTCTCTTTGTTTGTTACGTTAGCATCTCGTACACGGTTTTCTCTTTTTCTCTGTGTTTATTATGTTAATGTCTCGTGGACTGTTTCTATCTATACCTGTGAGACTGTTACACTAATACCTCACAAACTGTTTCTTCCTTTTATGTTTATTTGTCGAGTTAGTATCTCGTACACAGGTTTTATTTATTTACTTATTTATTACACTGGCATCGCACGCACTATTTGTCAAGGATTGTGAGGATCAAGGTATCTATGTATAAATTTTACTAACTCGTTCATCAGTATGAGACAAACTTTTCATTGTACTGAGGTTGTTTTGGCAGTTTGGCCGTGATTAATTAATAAATTTTATTTTTATTGTGGGATGGCCTCAGCAGATCGATTACACCAAAAGTGAATTTATGGACCTTTCACCAGGAAAGGGAAAAGTGGCCGCTGTAGGGAGCTAGATTCAAGTGCATTATAGCACTGAACCTAAAACTAAAAAAAAAAGTCTTCCTTCATGATATAACAGCAAAAAATCTCATCACTTGGGTCAACACCTCGTTGAATATCCAAAAACTATATCGCAGCAGATTGGTCGATGGGAAGATAGCTTTCGTTTGTTCACGCCTGGCCAACCGCTATATAATCCAGGAGTAGAGAACGCATGAGCAGGTCGTCAACAACTCGGAGTTATCTGAATTTCCAGTGACTAGTATCTTTTACAGAGTAATCTCCACAGCGAGAGGAGATCGATCGAGAGAGAAATTTGTGGAGTGAGGTTTCAGGTATGTCCCTGTTATGTCTGTCTTACAGTTAGGCTTTCTTTGCCGGATGTAAAGTAACGACATCAAACAAACGTTCAACCTTAAAAATTGTCTGAAGTTAGCTCGAAATGATTCTGCTAAAATTTGACACTAATTCTTTGTCGGTCCCTAGATTTTTCGGTTTCTTTCCTCAGAAAAGTTAACAGAAAAATACCCGATCACTTCTAAAAAAAGTTCTGAATTTACATTTTATTTACGGTTACCATAGCACCGCTCCTTCCTCTGAAAACTCAACAAACAGTCCGGTGAACCCCTTTTTCTTTGTTGGATCGCAATCGAGATTCCATATCGAGTTTTTGACATAAAGCCTTTTGCAAAGTTTAACAAAGTTCTGTACTGCTGATGCAGGGCCATCTTATAATTCATGCTAATAGGGTCGAGGCAGAGACTGAATACTCTCACAGCTTCACCAACAATTAGAATGAACAATACTCAAGTGAGCCAGGTTTCAGCTGCAAAATCGCTTGGTGTAATAATAGACGATAAACTCGATTGGCATAGTCACATCGAAAAACTAACGAAAAAGATCGCCTCTGGTATCGGGGCCCTAAAGCGAATTAGGCACCTGATCCCAGCATCAACCTTACATCTCATCTACCAAGCTTTAGTAAAACCTCACTTTGATTACTGTGACATTGTTTGGGGTAGCTGTGGGAAAACGCTACGAGACAAACTGCAGAAATTGCAGAATAGAGCAGCCCGTGTGTTGACATTCTCTAACTATGATGCTGATGCAACTGAGCTACTCGAGGTTTTAGGGTGGAAAAATCTTGCACGCCAGCAGGAAATCCATAAAGCCACCATGATGTTTAGATGTCTGCACGGGCTAGCTCCAAGGTATCTATATTCAAAGTTTACGTGGCGTGACTCTGCTTATGACCTCAGGGACTCTGAAAATAAGCTTAATGTTCCACTACCGCGCACTAATTATTACAGAAAAAGCTTTAGCTACAATGGCGCCACATTATGGAACAGTTTACCACGCGATATAAGGAACACAGAGTCTCTGGGGTTATTTAAACGTAAGATCAATGACATTTTTTAAGTCTAACGCACGGCATTCACGGAAAACAGCTTTAGTGTTATAGTATGTAGTTTTAATTTTAAATATCTTAGCGTATGTGATATGTATTTTTATAGGCTGATGAATTGATCGTGTCTAAATAAAGATTACAATACAATACAATACAATAAGGCTACATCATACATTTTTATCATTGAAGGTTGCTCCGTATCTGCAAAGAATCTATAGCGAAGTAATTTTGTGCCACACCTCAACACCGACTGTGCAAATACTTCACATTTGAAACGAAGACATGATCACGAGTCCAATGTATAGAAACCAGAGCGAGCCTTTCTATTGCTACATGTATCACTGTCGGTTAACTACTCGTAAAATATTGACACACCCAACTGCGCTTGCAAAAAGAATTAATAAGCGCTTTTGAAGGAACTTGATTCCAAATCCACTGAGCGGGAGAAAAGTGATAAATCTTCTATTTCCTTTTTCAGCTTCTATAGAAATGCTTTTGGACAGTCATTCAGAGGCAACCTGTGTGGCCCTTAGAAACATACTTTATTAGATCCCACTCTCTGGCTAGAGTAATAACCACACTTTCCACAGAACTACAATAATGAAACTTAAGAATCTCCAAAAAAATCTATGTAAATCTGATCTATTAAGTGTCAATGATGAACGCCGCTACTTCATCAGTCCTCAGGAAATGTCAGCGTCGTGAAATAATCATCGTATGTCTCAGCTTTACGAATCACCTCATAGCAATCATCAGCCACACGCAAAATTTCTGCGTGTCTTAATATCCCGTTAAAATTGAAACTCAGTGCACGGCCGTACGCTCCTACGCTGTGAATGATGCACAGGTCACCAATCTCTGGATTTTCATTCAGATCTCGGTCGATAGCAATCTTGTCATAGTTCGCGCACAAGGAACCCACCACGTCGAACATTTTTCCTCTCTTGTTACCTTGGTAATTCGGGCATGCGTACAAAGGATCGTTCACAACCGTCTTGTAGTCAGGAAGATCTTTTCTCAAATGACTCGGAAGGACTTGATCCTTTACAATGGTGATGTAGTTGTACGCGCCAAGCAGGGGTGGCAACAGGATGTCTACAATGGAAGCATCCACGCCTAGGAAACGTTTGTACGTGTCCTTCATGTTTATTACACGTGAAACTAACCAGCCACAGTCACCAGTTAGCAATCCTCCACATTCGTACTTGATCTGTAGCGGGTGAAGATCACTTTGCGGCAACACAATTTGTTCGTACAGACGTTTCACACGGAGCCCGAGATCTTTCAGGTCCACAGGTTTCTCTTCGGGATGATTATTAACACCGATGCCACCACCCAAGTTGACAAACTCAACTGCGATTCCTGTCTCCTTCTTGATTTCCACTGCCAGAGAAAACATCATCCGAGCAATCTCGGCCAGATCCATGGCATTCAGAGAATGTGATACGATCATGGTGTGTAGACCGAAGCGTTCCACACCGTATGCCTTGCATTTCTTGAAGGCGGAGAACAACTGGGCTTTCGTCAGGCCGAACTTCGCCTCAGCAGGATCGCCGACACGCGTGTTGAATGAAATCTTGTGATGAGGACCTGGATTGTACCTGAATGCAACCACTTTGGGCATCTTTCCTTCTAACGCCTTCTTTAGGTTGTCGATTTGGGAAAAGTCGTCCAAGTTGACAATGGCTCCCAGGTCAACCGCCTTTCGGTAGGCATCAAATGCGGTGTTATTGGATGTAAACATGATGTCTTCGCCTTCAATTCCCAGTTTTTCACAGAGAATAAGTTCTGTCAGTGAGCTGCAATCCATTCCCATCCTACATTCCTCGTGCAGCATCTTCAAAATTATTGGGGTCGGCGTCGCTTTTACAGCAAAGTGATTCTTAAAACTCGATCCGGTCATCAATCGAACCCAAGCAAAGCTGTCGTTGAAGACCTTGGTTCCAGTCAGTATTTTCTCTTTGTCGTAGAGATAAAACGGGGTTTTATACTGAGAGGCCACTTTTCTGAGCTCGACCTCGCTGCAGGGCAAAGGTTTCTTACTCAGCTCTCCGATCTCATTGCTAAGGTTTTCCATCTCTGAGTCAAGTCTACATGGACAAGAAAGGTACACGTTAATTTGACGTATATATAATCATGTAATATTTTACAACTGTTCATCCTATGTTGAGAGGTCAATTATTAGAAATGAAAGGTCTTAAGTTTGTTGGGACTTTAAAAATTACTTTTTGGAAAATTAAGAGTTGGCGAGGATGAATTTCAAACCGCATTTTTAAATTCATACTCGAAAACTGTGATTAATGACTGTAAATGTTCCTTTTCAAGTTAGAATTTGCTATTCTCGGGTTGATACACGCGCATGCGTTAAACACCAAACCAATATACCATAGTTTCTTGGTTATAAGGCGCACTCGGTTAAAAGACGCACCCCAAACTTGGCAACTTAGTCAAGCTAAGTTCCCAAACTGAAAATTACGTGAAAATACTCGGTTATAAGGCGCACCAAAAGGTTGAGAGCTAAAAAAAGGTGTGATGGATCTGAAGAAGTTTCATGGTTGCTCTGGCGATGAAAGCAAACGGCGAAAAACTCTCACCGAAAGTCGGCTTCAAAGGTGATCGACAGCTGAATATCAACACGCCACTGAGAAAGTTTCACGGTTGCTCTCAATATCAACACGCCACCGAGAATGCAAGTTTCTGTGCACAAAAAAGGCTGAATGGACGAAGAAGGTAGGTTTTATCTCCACGTCGTTTATTCAGAGAAGGAACTATTCGAGCGCGCGACAGAAACACAATTTTTGGAATTTAAAACGAGGTTCGAACGATTGTCTTGTTGTCATGGATATCATGTTACTGAACTTGTGCTATTGAAAACGTATGCGAATTTCCGGTTGTTTGCTTTTATATGGAAGTCGATTAGTGTTCTAAAGAAGTATTCCTTTATAATTCATAAGAATAAAGGATAGGATTCTACACAATCTTCGCTACACCTCAGACTGTAATGTATTTACTGCACGCTGGAATGTTATTTCACGAAGCGGTTTATTGATTTTAACACAAAGAAGAGAATTGAAACAAAGAATGCTTTTGAAAAAGATTTCTTCAAACTTATGAATAACGGTGTACTTTTGGAAAAAACAATGGAAAATTTGCGAAAGCGCGTGGACGTGAAACTAATCACAAACAAAAATATGCTCGCAAAGTATTACTCGAAACCGACAAACATTGGAAGTAAAATCTTTGGTGAGAATCTTGTGGCTCCTCATAAGATCAAAGAAACGCTCGCTTTCAACAGACCGGCATATGCTGGGATGTGTATCCCTCGATTTGAGCAAGACGTTGGTGTATGATTTTTATTTTAATTACATACACCTTTAGTTGTTCGTTACTGTAACGTGTTCGCTAAGACAGACAGTGAAACACCAGAGAGTTGGTTATAACACAACATTTAATCTTGTGAGCCGAGTGCACATCAAGCGAGGCGAACGAATACATCCGGGAACTCAGATGTAAGGTAAACTGTATAAATTAACTCGACATACATAAATTAACATCGTTACATCTTCCCCCGTTATTCAAAGAGGAAAGAATAAACAAGGAAAGAAAACTAAATCGTTTGTTAGAGTCATTGTTCGGAGAATATAAACAACATAGGTAAGTGTCAGCATGTATAGTCACGGAGGTATGCTGGTCTACGTAGGACTCTTCCCCGAGCGCTACGTCTTTCTGGACTCGTTACGTCATCAGCTGGAGGGTTCGGTGTTGCTTGTGGCTTGACCATCTCTTGAGGGTTTGATTAAACGACTGGTGGTACCTGTTCCACTTTGGTCAGGGGCAGGGGACCATGACCTGAGTTAGGTATCTCTATGTCAAGAGGTGATTGTTTAGGGAGTTCGGCTGTGAGACGCAGGTGTCGGCGGTTCCTACGATACACCCGTCCATCGTCAGTGGTAACTTGGTATGAGCGTATACCAACTTGTTTGGCAACCGTTGCTTGGGTCCATTGTTGTTTATATTTGGGTGGATGGATACGTACGGTGCTCCCTGGCTGAAGTGGCTGGAGTTCTTTGGTGCCATTGTTGTAATAGAAGGCTTGTTTGTTCTTCTGGGCCTGAAGAAGCTGGGAAGTGGTGTCAAATTCAGGTTGTGCTAGTAGTCGCCCAGAGGTAGGTAGGAGGGTTTTGGTACGGCGGCCAAAGAGGCGCTGAGCTGGAGACGCTCCTAGCCCTTCTGTGGGGGTGTTGCGAAAGTCAAGGAATCCCAAGTAGGGATCACTGCCAGCCTCTGAGGCTTTGAGCATGATTCGCTGCACAGTCTTCACCTCGTTTTCCGCCTTGCCATTTGACTGCAGGTAGGTGGGGGAGCTTGTTACATGATCAAACTCGTATAAATCTTTGAACGTCTGAAATTCCTGTGAGCTGAATTGGGGGCCATTGTCGCTCACTATCTTGTCCGGGATTCCATGTCTTGCCATATGAGGCTTGAGCTTTTCAATTACTTCTTTTGATGTCTTCCTCGCAAGTTTGTCCACTTCAAAGGAATTTGAGTAATAATCAGTGGTGACAAGGTAATCCTGGCCCTGGAGCTCAAAGAGATCAACGGCAAGGACCTGCCACGGTCTTGATGGTACTGGGTGTGAGATCATGGGCTCCCTCTGCTGCCCTTGGTGGTATGAATTGCAGACTTGGCAGTTGGAGACATGTTCTTCAATCTCTTTGTTCATACCAGGCCAGTAGAACGCTTCCCGTGCCCGTCTTAGGCATGCTTGTATTCCCAGATGACTGGAGTGTAGCTTTCTTTTGAGTTCAGCTCTCATCTGAAACGGTATGACAACACGGTCTCCTTTGAAAATGACTCCATTTTGGAGAGCAAGTTCTTCTTTGAATGGAAAGTAGTCTTGAACTTCCAGTGGGAGATAGAGCTTACTTTCTGGCCAGCCTTGTTTGATGACGCAAGCAAGGGTCTTGAGGATAGCGTCTTCTTGAGTAAGGTTTTGGATTTGGCGAAGAGTTTCGTCTTTGACCGGAAGATACTGTAGCATGTTCACTTGCTCTGCTTCTATCTCTGTTGGAGATCTAGTATCTGAGACTGTCATGACATCTTCCTGATCCTCAGTAGCTTCCTTAGGCGTCAGATACGCGCGACTCAGGGAATCAGCCATAAGAAGGGAGGTTCCCTTTTTGTAGGATACTTCAAACTCGTAGCGTTGGAGTCTAAGGAGCATTCGTTGTAGCCTTTTGGGTGCGTTCAGGAGGCTTTTCTTGAAGATTGCCTCCAAGGGCTTGTGATCAGATTCGACCAGCACTTTCCTTCCATACAGGTAGGTTTCAAACTTCTCCATTCCGAATACTATGGCCAGTAACTCTTTTTCGATTTGCGCATACTGGACCCCTGTGGGGGTCAGGGACCTGGATGCATATGCGACTGGACGTCCGTCTTGCATGAGACATGCTCCCAGGCCATGCATAGAGGCATCACATTGTAGTGTGGGTGTGGCACTTGGGTCAAAGTATTTTAGGACTGGAGTCGTAGAAAGGATCTTCTTTGTCTCATCCAGGGCTGCACCATGAACCTGTTCATCCCATTGGAACTCGTTCTCGTTTTTGGTGGGCTCGCGTAGAGGAGTCGTGACCTCTGAAAGTCTTGGAGCAAACTTTTGCAGGTAGTTAGTCATCCCTAAGAGACGTTGGATCCTCTGTTTGTCAGTCGGTGCTGGCATCTCTTTGATTGCCTTGACTTTTTCAGGGTCAGGTTGTGTCCCATCTGCAGAGAGCATGTGGCCCATGTAGGCCAATTCCTTAAGCCTAAGCTGCAGTTTTCCCCTGTTTACCTTCACACCTTTTTCTCGGCATCGTTGGAGGAGAGCAGTAAGCTTGTCGTCGTGGTCTTTTTCTGCTTCATCATCGTTAGCTCCACATCCAAATACGAGGATGTCATCAGCGATCGCCTTGCATCCATTTAGCCCTGCTAATGCCTGATCCAGTCTTCGCTGGAATTCTTCAGTGGCCGGTGAGATCCCAAATGGCATTCGAAGCCATCTGTATCTTCCCCATGGAGTGCCAAATGTGGTTGCGTAACTACTTTCCTCGTCTAAGGACACGTGCCAAAACCCATTTTTAGCGTCTACCACAGTAAAGCATCTTGCGTTTGAGAGCTCAGGAAGGACATCCTCGATTGTCGGCAGAGAGTAGTGATTCCGTTTGAGGGCTCGGTTAAGTGGTTTGGGATCAACACACAGTCGAACATTGCCATTCTTCTTCATGGTGACGACAGTTGCTGATATCCAAGGGGTAGGGACATTTACTGGCGTGATGATATTAAGGTCTTCCAAGCGATTCATTTCCTCTTTTAGCTTTTCTTTAATGGCGATCGGCACCTTTCTTGTTGGGAGTTGGACTGGTGGTACGTTCGGGTCAATTTCCAGGTGGAGGTCACTTTCTAACTTTCCTTCTCCTCTGAATACATCGGCATATTCTTCGAGAATAGATTCCGTCGTAAGTGGTGTTTTGCTCTGCGATGGTTCTTCCGCTTGAAGAGCCATAATGTTTTGTCGGACCACAGATATGAGTTGCATTTGTTCACTGGCTCGTAAACCAAGCAGCGGCTTCCCTTTCCCCTTTACGACTACGAATCCACGCTATATTTTTTTCCATTTCTGGGGTTCACAACTTGAACACGTTTCATGCCAATTGGCTTTTCCTCCGTTTTGTTGTACATAACAAGAGTTACTTCTGTATTGTCCAGCAGGGGTAGGCTGTCTTCACCATATACTTCTTTGAAGGATTCTTCGGGTAAGATGTTCACTGTGGCACCAGTGTCCAGTTGGAATGGGACTTGGTGACCATTTAACAGCATTACCGCAAGCAGTTTGTCTTTATGATAAGGCTTTTCCACAGCACAGACTTGTTTCTTGACGTCGACACAAGTAACATATTCATCCAAGTCAGAATCTTCCACTGCATGCACTGGCCTGCGGACATGTCTTGGTGTGGGGCGTTTAGAGGACGTGGCCAAAGCGGATGGAGACAGTTTGGTTTTGCAGGCCACCGCAAAGTGGTTTTGAATTCCACATTTAGAGCATGTCTTACCCCATGCAGGACATTTAAGCTTGTTCCAAACATGTGTTTTGGCGCAGAACTTGCAGCGGATTTCTCTCTCTCTTATGGGGGGGCGGAGGTGTCTTCTCGTTGGCCTGACTAATAGCGCTGACTTCCTCCTGATGAATCTCTTTCAGTTGTTGGCTTGCGGTCTCATATGATCTACAGATGTCAATGCATTCTTTCAGTGTGAGTTTGGAGACTTGTAGAAGCTTCTTGCGTGCTTGATAATCTCTTACTCCAATGACAATTCTGTCTCTTATTAGACTGTTTTCTAAACCTCCGAAGTTACATGTCTTAGCCAACGTGCGCAGTGCCGTGACGTAAGCATCCAGAGATTCGTTAGGCTCCTGGTCCCTTTTGTTAAATCGATATCTCTCGTATATTTCGTTTGTCTCTCCTATGCAATAATACTGTAGCTTTTGGAGAACAACATCAATGTCCTCCTTATCAGCTTCATCTGCAAATTCTAAGCCTTCGTACACATCTAGAGCATCTGAGCCAATACAGGTTAGTAGTGTGGCAGTCCTCAGATATTTGTTTGCGGTAGGGTTTTCAGGATCTTTTAAACGTGCAGCAATTTCATAGTTATTCCAGGCACGGTGGAATTTCTTCCAATTCGTCGCCAAATCCCCTGTAAGCTCCAATTTTGAGAGCAATGGGATGTTTATTGGGATTTCAACCAGACTTGGTTGTGCGACGGCTTCTTGCGCTTGTACAGAAGCGCCGCTACCCTCGGCCATATTTTGTATTTTGAAGTTAATAAGTTAGATTTCTTCAGCTGGGATTTCCTTCCGAAGACACAAGACAATTCCACTTACCGTTGTCTTTCGCTATTCTTTGTGACGAAGTTGTCGGGTGGCTATTGCGGAATACAGTAGAGACCGGAGACTATCCTTTAGAACTTGATAACAGTTCAGAGTTGTTCGACCACGTGTGTGCGAGTAGATTTCTCTCAAGAACGTTTTCCAGTGCACTGAGCGGTAATTCCTCTATGGCAACGGATTTAGGAACCAGGATCCCACTCCTGACACCATGTAACGTGTTCGCTAAGACAGACAGTGAAACACCAGAGACTCTAAACACAACATTTAATCTTGTAAGCCGAGTGCACATCAAGCGAGGCGAACGAATCCATCCGGGAACTCAGATGTAAGGTAAACTGTATAAATTAACTCGACATACATAGATTAACATCGTTACAGTTACGAGAAAATACGCATTCATTTGCGCTAAAAGGCGAACAGTTGCGTGAAAATACCATCATTATAAGAGACAGAAAAACATCATTTGCGGGTAAATCAGATTCAATAATGATTTTTGCATTTTAATCGACATTCTTATGCGTCATTGGTCAAACTAAAGAGAAAAAATATAATTTTATTTGGGTGTGGACAAAACCTGCCCTAGACCATGGCCTACCCTGTGGCCTACCCCTTGGCCTACCGGTGGTCAGACTTTTAAGAACATAAAAATAAAATCAGTAAGAGTCGAACGAATACGCTGGTGTACAATTATCTGTCTCTCAAAAGGGTATACTAAGAGGTAGCTGAAACGATTTTCAACGTCCGAGGGAACGAAACACTGCAAATATCACAGCTCTCAACCATAACGGTAGGTTAAGGGGGAGGGGAGAGGAGGGGCCAATATTGCGTGGTCGCAGAAGATATGCAAAATGGCGGCTTTATGATGCAGGCTGTCAGTTGGTAACATATAGTGGAGTGCTGGTGTAAAAATGTAATGAACGGCGTTATATCGGAGAGCATAAATATCCAGGTAAGAAAATGCAAACATTACGTGCCAGGCCCACTTTTTAAGTGCCCTCAAGTGCTGTAGAGTACTGAATTTGCAACGAGCACTCCGGGACACGCACACATCGCTGTCGTAAACATTGCGCAAACTTTACTTGCTTTTCCAAAGAAAGGGTCAGTATTGCACTAATTTGAAAGGAGAGCTGACATGATGATATTTGCCCAAAAGTTGCATTTAATTGGCATCTGTTCCTCGATTTCCTTATTCTTTCAGAAGCTTAAGAAATTTTGATCGGAATGTGGTCGCCAAAACAGCAGAAGAAAGTCGTTGGTAAGACAGTACTCAGGAAAACGTTGAAAGGCTTCCAGCAATGCTATACTTTTAAAAATCTGACCACCGGTAGGCCATAGAGTAGGCCATAGGATAGGCCATGGCCTAGGCCAGGTTTTGTCCACACCCATTTCATTTGCGCTTAAGGTTACTTCCCACCTTCGCGGGTGTCCTTCGGGAAAATATTCGTACGCGCGCTAGTTTCAAGAAAACCCCAACAAACTATACATCAAAAGAAAGCTTAATACATGCAGTTTACGATAAAAATATATAATTTAGGCGATTTTTTTTTATTAAGAGACTATCAGGAGCCGGTAAGGCGTGAAACGACCGAGGGTCCTTTTATTGAATTTATCGGGTATCGGATCTCGCTGTACGAGCAAAATGGCTGCACAGTCTTATTCACGAGGCATCAATCAACAACTGTGTGTCAGGCTTTTCCGATACTCTGATTGGTTGTCCAGATATCCGTATCTAAAGTTAGAGTAGCTTAAAAAATGCGAGACGTGTTGCGTAAATGGACACCACGCATGACGAGCTTTGAACCACTTAATCCTTTTATGCAAATGAGCTAATGCGAGCTTCAATCTCGCACAAAGCTCATTTGCATAGTAACTGGATACTTCTGACTCACACAGACGACGTGCGCACTCCAGGCAGCCTTCGTGTAAGGTGTCATAATCCTGACATCGATGTGACAGATAATCGCTTTTGCAGTGTTTTCTTTGCCGGTTATACTTGTCATCAAGTTTCAATAAGACGGCTCTCGTGTTTCTGGAGAACAGTGAAGCTTTCGTAAATTGTGAGATCGGATGGAAGAGCACGTGTTCAACTATTTCACTCTTCTTTCTTGGGAATTCATTCATAAAATGTGGGCGGACCTTGGAGCATCCAATAAGCTGGAAATAAGAAATAAACGGGAAGTAAAATCGCGAAAAAATACTCCCAAGGAGACACGAAAACAAAATAGAGAGTGGAGAAAGCGAAAGCGACAGCACAAGAAGGCGCGTAACCTGGATCTGCTCGCTAATACTGAAGTTCTGCCGGACATCAATGATGGACCAAATGTGGCCGAGACGAACTTGATAGATAAGACGTCTCTTTCTCCAAATCTGGTTACAGAACAGGTAGGCAACGAAAGCGGACTTATCATGCTTGAGGCTAATTCGAAAAAGGAAATGTTGAGTAATGCGAGGCGACCACGATTAACAAACCTCTTGGATGTAAATTTTTCAAGATCAGCAACAATGCTTCGGATGGCGCTTGAGGACGACGCAAAACGCAAGCCGACTCAACATTCAAGGCCGTTATTAGCACAGACAACGTTTCAACGCATTATAAGTCAGAAAAATATCCATTTGAAGAGTCTGATAAAGAATTCAACTGCAACTTAAAAGAATTGATTCCGGAACATTTGGAATATCTAACCCAACATTCTATTGGCAGTGGAAGTTTTGGCCAATGCTTCAAAGCAAGTTACCGCGGGATCGCCGTTATTGTGAAGCAAATGACACACAATGACAACGCCGATGAACAGTTCAGGGCAAAGAAAAATCTTCTTCATGAAGCAGGGGTTATAACTGCGTTGGGGGATCATGCTAATCTCCCAATGTTGTTTGGAGTAGTTACAAAGAGCGTGCCCTTATGCCTTGTTCTACAGTTCCATGGCGTCAACCAAGAAAGCACTACTCCTCATCAGGCAGCAAGCAAAAACCTACTTAAACCAACAGATTGTATTTCACTGTTTAAAGAGATAGCTTCATGCTTGAGCTATGTTCATTTAAAAGGCTACCTGCGCAATGACGTTAAGGCTAACAATGTGGTATTGGAAAGAAAGTCCGACTCTGCGAAATATGACCCGATTCTTATTGATTTCGGTAAAAGCACCAAGTTGGGGTTGCCATCCTCAAAACGAAGTTCTTCCTACTGTTCAAGAAAGACCTATTTAGCACCAGAAGTCCAAAAAGAAAAACGTTACAGCATTGCTAGTGACATTTACTCATTAGGAAGAATGCTGAAGGCTGTGTCGTGTTTAATAGGTTTTTATGAAAAGGTGCGGGTGCTTGTGAAAAAAGCCACTGACGAAAACCCCGGTGATAGGCCTACCGTTGAAGAATTTTTGCAACAAATCTCTACAATTATAGCATAGGTATTTCGCTAGTTCTTTTTCCCCATCTCGTTGCCATGTTCCCACCAATAACGTAGCTCCATTTTCTGCCTTTAAAAGCACACACAACCCACAATTCCTCTATTCGCTCCGACGAAGGGCTAACGCTCGAAACGTCAGCTTTTGTAATCGTTACGGTGGCCAATTTACCATTTCAACTTTGTTGATATATCCAAACTTTTTCACATGCCATTCGTTCTTGTAAATCTACCCCAACAATTCATTAAAAAGAAACACAAAGAATATTTCATTTGTTTTTTTCTTTCTTTCTTTTTGGAATCTCAACTCAAGTGGCATTAAACAAAAATGCTGGATTGTACTGCACTTTTGGGTATGCCACCTTAAAGTACAGCCTACCGAATAACATCATCGAAAGAGTGTAAAAATACAAAAACATCATCGAAAGAGTGTAAAAATACAAAAACGCTGGGTTATACCGCACTTTTGGGTGTGCCACCTTAAAAGTACAGCCTACTGACTAAGATTATCGAAAGAGTGTAAAAATACAAAAATGCTGGGTTATACCGCACTTTTGGGTGTGCCACCTTAAAGTACAGTCTACTGAATAAGATCATCGAGAGAATAAAAATTCAAAAACGCTGGGTTATACCGCACTTTTGGGTGTGTCACCTTAAAGTACAGCCTTCTCAATAAGATCATTGAAAGAACTCTCACAAGAAAGAAACTTTAAGTTGATGGATCTCCTAAGAAAGCCGGGTAACTAGTGCATAGTGTGAAATTGAAAAGGAAGCAAGTACTTACAAATGGTGCCCTTTTTGATACCGCTCTCTTACAAAACATCTGGGCGCTGCACAATATGTTTCTATATATTCTTTGACTTTTGCTGATAAGCCGCATCCACAATTCAACTAAATTAAGCCACGTTTTGAAATGCTTAAAAGCTGTTTGAAGGAGTTATTCGCATAATGATATGCTTGATCAATCTATAACATATTTAGCTAGTTAATACACGTGGTTTAACTTTGGAAAGCAAGTTTTCATAGCCAATCAGAAAGCAACTTAAAAAGGTGTTGATGGAGCTTGCATCTATAGCTTCGTTACAATATGACTTCGAAAAGCTACCAGGTTTCGTGCCATAAATGCGAAAGACCTTTTAACACAAGCTTCGCTCTGAAAAAGCACTTGGTTAAGGCGCATTCAATTACAACTTTACCGAAGAGAATAAGCTTTGTGAGTGAAGGAATCGAAGCGCCACTTCCAAAACCACAAAGAATAAGCAAGAGGGCCGGAACGTATCGCGCTTATAAGACATGGAGAGAAAGTGTGCTGAAAGGAATAAAAAATGCTCACCACCCAAGAGCTCGAGGTAATTTTGAATATCAAAAGTCTATATATGATCTGTTTCACATCTATGTGTGAGCGTCGCACGTAGTCTTGCTGTATTTTGAGGAGCTTGAGGTTGCCATTGACGTTACTTTGTTCTTTAACATACAGCAAAATGCGTAGTTACTAAAAGTTGGAATCACCTGAAACCACCTGAAACCACCAGAAACCACCAATGAAACCACCTGACTGAAATTACCTGAAAATTACATGAAAGCACGCAGACATGAACGCAGAACGCAGACCTCAAACCTCGAATAGCCACGCCTCGAAAAAGGTCTACACAGTGTGTAATTAGCAGATTTATCTCTCTTCCCTTTGTTATCAAACGAGATCACGGAATGCGTAAGCGAAACTGCTATGTAAACATTGGAGTTGAATTCTTATTGACGATATCGCAGTTACGACCCTCCACTGTCGAGCCGTACCAGTCTTGCATAGGTTATGTGTGTGCCTTTTGAGTCAGTCGACGTATCCGCAATCAGTTTTCCTTTGTGTATACAGTGTGTAATTACCAGATTTATCTATCTTTCTTTTGTCATTGATGTTATCAGACGAGATCTTGGAATATCTGTTTTCACGTTAAAGTACTTCTACTATATGTAAAAGTACTACTACTATATGAAATCATTTTTGGTACAATCGTACAAAGCAACTCAGGTGTCTCGTTAACACTGACCTCAAAAACGCAGACAGAAGACCGCACAGCTCGAAAAACGTGTACCCAGTGTGTAATTACAAGATTTATCTCTCTTCCCTTTGTTATCAAACGAGATCTTGGAATGCGTCATGAAACTGAGACTAATTTCATTGTCAGTGACAGTGAGATAACAGATAAAAATAGACGTCAAGTAGAGTAAATTAGCAATGCCTAAGCTTTGCGTCATGCTGAAAATTAAGATACCGATTTGCGATAATGTTTAATTCACGTGGGTTTAGATGGCTTCTGGGGTGGTTTCACGTAATTTCAGATGGTTTCCATGGGGGTCGCAGATGGTTTCCATGGGGGTCGCACATGGTTTCAGGTGGTTTCAGGTGATTCCAACTTTTAGTAACTACGCGGCAAAATGGCATAAACAGGAAATGAATTTCGTTCCAGCTGAGTTCTTCAGACAGTTTCTGGCCGATCTGGGAAAGCCAACAGTATACTCTGTCAAAGACACCAGTCACTGGAGAGCTCCAATATTCCATACAAGTACGAGACGGATTTCTTTCAAGATTTTTGAAATGAAAGTTATTCGATCTGCGTTACCGGAAATACAGATAGCACAGGTCTGGTGCGGTAACAGAACCATAAGCGAAGATGATGAAAATGAGTTAGAAGACATCAAAACGGCCGAGGACGCCATTCATGCAGCTGTTAAACGTGCCAGAACGACCAGAAGGCGTGTATCGTGTAGAAGCCAGTTAAACGTTAGTAGTCCGTCAAGAGAGTTTGAAGTGATCTGGTGGCCGGACATGTACGAGACAAGTGGCTACGGCAAAATGTCATTGCGGTATTACGTTGGAAAAGTATTTCACTCGTGAACCACTAAACAGAGAATCCCCTCTGAAAATTTCGTCGTTATCTTCACATGCTGAACCACAACTTCGGCGTAAAGTTGATTTTACAAGGAACGACTTAGCCGTGTCACTTAGCGCGGACAATTCTTAACAAGGACATTGCTTGCAAGTGTCTTATGTCTTCAAGTTTTCTCAAAACGCTACAACAAAAATAATGAGTTAAAATGTTCGTCAAAAATTATATGGTGTAACATTACTTTAAGCTGTTAGAATATTTCATTTTGTCGAGAGTTAATCAAGTTTTCGATCAATAGCTTGTTTATTCCATAGTGTATTTACGAGGGTCGTGCTGAGAGCGCGTGAGTGAGACGTAACAATTTCAAGAACGTGGCACGTGTCGCTCGACGCTAACGGGTCACGTTTACATTTATTTTATTATAATTAAAAGTGGGCAGAATTTTAAGACATATCTTGAAGTGGTTTTCATCTTTTAGCAAATTTGCAGAATTAGTATAACTACATCTGTTTACTCTTGAAAATATTACATTCACGTTACGCGTTCTATAATTTTGCTTTTGTCATATTCTTTCTAGATTTCAGAGCTCTCGTTCAACTTAAAAACTTCTTGTCAAAGTACTCCTCTAAACATTCACTTTTAAATACGGGTATTCTAGTTACACAAGCATCCCAGTTGCTTACGAGTTGACGTGAGTCATAGTGCCTTACTCCAAGACAATATTTGAATCATTAGTTGTAATCTATGCTGCTGCATGTCAGAGAATTTCCATGACAAGTTATGAACAGCGCTTGGCCCTAAAGATATAAAATCCATTGCTGCCAGAATCACCCCTACTCCGCAACTGCCAATTCCAACTGACGAATTCAAGGACACTTGTGATGGCATTCCAAATCGAGTGACGTTCTGTGTTGAAGTCCAGAAATTCGTTTTGAGTGCTTCATTCGAGGGGCAAAGTTCCTGCAAAAGATGGAGGCCTGCCTTCACCAGAGAAAGTGTATTTGAGGGTATTTGGAATTTCATCCCATCATCGAAAAAAATGCTCTTGCTCAATAAATCGACGTAAATCATACCCCAGTGATTGCGTGTCGGAAAATGGACTGGAGCCAATATTTGGGACATTTCTGTTGGGTTGGTTTGTTGTACTAGCCGCATTAACTTTCTTGATTTGAAGCTTTTTACGTCTGACGTCATCCAAGTGAAAAATTCTGAAGGTAAGTACACAGTTGTGTTATTTCCATTACTCCTTGCTTCTTCTAGACACTTTCCAATGCATATGTCAATAACAAAGTTATCAAGATATCTCTCTTCTACAAGTTCAGCAAAGTTCAGCGAGTCGACTGACTTCCTCTGAAATTTTAATATTGCCTGATGTGATTCAGTATGCCACAATGCCTTCATAATTGCTTCCTTTTCTCGGTCTGTGCAGCCCTCAGTTTTGGACATCCACCGCTGTTCTGAGTTAAGTTTACGCTTCGTTGTTGCAACTGAACAAAACTTTCTCAGAACTCCAACACCGTTGAGGTCAAAGTTTCCAAAACCAAACATTTTTACTCCTGTTGGGGACCTCTTCTGCTTTCCTCTCTCTTTCTCCATAAGTGACATGGCATCGTTCAGCAAACTTTCACTTGGACGTTGCAGAAGGGTGAATGGATCAGTGACCACAAAGTGACCGAACAGAACCTCTATTTCACCACGGAATGAGGACACCTTAGGAAGCCTGTCCTCCAAGCTACCAAATTCCCATCTGGTCATTGGTAGTGAGAAAATTGCGGACAAAGGAGTTGCGCTGAAAGCAGCAGATGATGTAGTTCCTCCTGAATCTGATGTTTCAGCAACGGAAAGAGCAGAAACGTCACCCAAAAGATCAGTCTCTGTTGAACACTGGAGCTGTATTGTATCATCTGGTGACACAGTAACTGGACCAGTCGCTGTGGAACACGAAGGCTGTTTTTTGCTGTGTTCGGGGTGGTCTTGGTCAGCATCCGAGTTGGGTAATTCTACATCATAATTTACTTTGGTTTGCGGTGACTGCATACTGCCAGAATCTGACCAATCCATAGGAACATCTTCTGTGTGTGGTACCTGAGTGGCACTGTTAGCATTGGACACATCTGCTAACTCAGCTTCAGAAAATTGGGATTCTAGTTGTTTTGCACAAGTAGAATCGAATACAGGACTACCGTGCTCTTTGTCAACTTCCTCCCAAAAGCCGTTTTGATAGCGATGAATCTTGGACATGGACCCTCCTGACACTACAGTGCCCTTCGAGTTGTCATGGTCATACTTAAGGAAGTCATCACCGAATACCTTAGTAAACAAGTCATCAATTACGAAAACCCACTTCTTTGTTTCTCTGCACCACGGAATCTTGTCCTTTGCAGACCAGCCACACCCTCGGTAGTGCAAGTGCTTCTTTCCTGTACAACAAATTCACTGTTTCCCTTCCTTTTCTCTTTCGCACTGTTTCCCTTCCTTTTCTCTTTGTTTGTTACGTTAGCATGTCGTACACGGTTTTCTCTTTTTCTCTGTGTTTATTATGTTAATGTCTCGTGGACTGTTTCTATCCATACCTGTGAGACTGTTACACTAATACCTCACAAACTGTTTCTTCCTTTTCTGTTTATTTGTCGAGTTAGTATCTCGTACACGGGTTTTATTTATTTACTTATTTATTACACTGTCATCGCACGCACTATTTGTCAAGGATTGTGAGGATCAAGGTATCTATGTATAAATTTTACTAACTCGTTCATCAGAATGAGACAAACTTTTCATTGTACTGAGGTTGTTTTGGCAGTTTGGCCGTGATTAATTCATAAATTTTATTTTTATTGTGGGATGGCCTCAGCAGATAGATTACACCAAAAGTGAATTTATGGACCTTTCACCAGGAAAGGGAAAAGTGGCCGCTGTAGGGAGCTAGATTCAAGTGCATTATAGTACTGAACCTAAAACTAAAAAAAAAAGTCTTCCTTCATGATATAATAGCAAAAAATCTCATCACTTGGGTCAACACCTCGTTGAATATCCAAAAAATATATCGCAGCAGATTGGTCGATGGGAAGATAGCTTTCGTTTGTTCACGCCTGGCCAACCGCTATATAATCCAGGAGTAGAGAACGCATGAGCAGGTCGTCAACAACTCGGAGTTATCTGAATTTCCAGTGACTAGTATCTTTTACAGAGTAATCTCCACTGCGAGAGGAGATCGATCGAGAGAGAAATTTGTGGAGTGAGGTTTCAGGTATGTCCCTGTTATGTCTGTCTTACAGTCTGACTTTCTTTGCCGGATGTAAAGTAACGACATCAAACAAACGTTCAACCTTAAAAATTGTCTGAAGTTAGCTCGAAATGATTCTGCTAAAATTTGACACTAATTCTTTGTCGGTGCCTAAATTTTTCGGTTTCTTTCCTCAGAAAAGTTAACAGAAAAATACCCGATCACTTCTAAAAAAAAGTTCTGAATTTACATTTTATTTACGGTTACCATAGCACCGCTCCTTCCTCTGAAAACTCAACAAACAGTCCGGTGAACCCCTTTTTCTTTGTTGGATCGCAATCGAGATTCCATATCGAGTTTTTGACATAAAGCCTTTTGCAAAGTTTAACAAAATTCTGTACTGCTGATGCACGGCCATCTTATAATTCATGCTAATAGGGTCGAGGCAGAGACTGAATACTCTCACAGCTTCACCAACAATTAGAATGAACAATACTCAAGTGAGCCAGGTTTCAGCTACAAAATCGCTTGGTGTAATAATAGACGATAAACTCGATTGGCATAGTCACATCGAAAAACTAACGAAAAAGATCGCCTCTGGTATCGGGGCCCTAAAGCGAATTAGGCACCTGATCCCAGCATCAACCTTACATCTCATCTACCAAGCTTTAGTAAAACCTCACTTTGATTACTGTGACATTGTTTGGGGTAGCTGTGGGAAAACGCTACGAGACAAACTGCAGAAATTGCAGAATAGAGCAGCCCGTGTGTTGACATTCTCTAACTATGATGCTGATGCAACTGAGCTACTCGAGTTTTTAGGGTGGAAAAATCTTGCACGCCAGCAGGAAATCCATAAAGCCACCATGATGTTTAGATGTCTGCACGGGCTAGCTCCAAGGTATCTATATTCAAAGTTTACGTGGCGTGACTCTGCTTATGACCTCAGGGACTCTGAAAATAAGCTTAATGTTCCACTACCGCGCACTAATTATTACAGAAAAAGCTTTAGCTACAATGGCGCCACATTATGGAACAGTTTACCACGCGATATAAGGAACACAGAGTCTCTGGGGTTATTTAAACGTAAGATCAATGACATTTTTTAAGTCTAACGCACGGCATTCACGGAAAACAGCTTTAGTGTTATAGTATGTAGTTTTAATTTTAAATATCTTAGCGTATGTGATATGTATTTTTATAGGCTGATGAATTGATCGTGTCTAAATAAAGATTACAATACAATACAATACAATACAATAAGGCTACATCATACATTTTTATCATTGAAGGTTGCTCCGTATCTGCAAAGAATCTATAGCGAAGTAATTTTGTGCCACACCTCAACACCGACTCTGCATATACTTCACATTTGAAACGAAGACATGATCACGAGTCAAATGTATAGAAACCACAGCGAGCCTTTCTATTGCTACATGTATCACTGTCGGTTAACTACTCGTAAAATATTGACACACCCAACTGCGCTTGCAAAAAGAATTAATAAGCGCTTTTGAAGGAACTTGATTCCAAATCCACTGAGCGGGAGAAAAGTGATAAATCTTCTATTTCCTTTTTCAGCTTCTATAGAAATGTTTTCGGACAGTCATTCAGAGGCAACCTGTGTGGCCCTTAGAAACATACTTTATTAGATCCCACTCTCTGGCTAGAGTAATAACCACACTTTCCACAGAACTACAATAATGAAACTTAAGAATCTCCAAAAAAATCTATGTAAATCTGATCTATTAAGTGTCAATGATGAACGCCGCTACTTCATCAGTCCTCAGGAAATGTCAGCGTCGTGAAATAATCATCGTATGTCTCAGCTTTACGAATCACCTCATAGCAATCATCAGCCACACGCAAAATTTCTGCGTGTCTTAATATCCCGTTAAAATTGAAACTCAGTGCACGGCCGTACGCTCCTACGCTGTGAATGATGCACAGGTCACCAATCTCTGGATTTTCATTCAGATCTCGGTCGATAGCAATCTTGTCATAGTTCGCGCACAAGGAACCCACCACGTCGAACATTTTTCCTCTCTTGTTACCTTGGTAATTCGGGCATGCGTACAAAGGATCGTTCACAACCGTCTTGTAGTCAGGAAGATCTGTTCTCAAATGACTCGGAAGGACTTGATCCTTTACAATGGTGATGTAGTTGTACGCGCCAAGCAGGGGTGGCAACAGGATGTCTACAATGGAAGCATCCACGCCTAGGAAACGTTTGTACGTGTCCTTCATGTTTATTACACGTGAAACTAACCAGCCACAGTCACCAGTTAGCAATCCTCCACATTCGTACTTGATCTGTAGCGGGTGAAGATCACTTTGCGGCAACACAATTTGTTCGTACAAATGTTTCACACGGAGCCCGAGATCTTTCAGGTCGACAGGTTTCTCTTCGGGATGATTATTCACACCGATGCCACCACCCAAGTTGACAAACTCAACTGCGATTCCTGTCTCCTTCTTGATTTCCACTGCCAGTGAAAACATCATCCGAGCAATCTCGGCCAGATCCATGGCATTCAGAGAATGTGACACGATCATGGTGTGTAGACCGAAGCGTTCCACACCGTATGCCTTGCATTTCTTGAAGGCGGAGAACAACTGGGCTTTCGTCAGGCCGAACTTCGCCTCAGCAGGATCGCCGACACGCGTGTTGAATGAAATCTTGTGATGAGGACCTGGATTGTACCTGAATGCAACCACTTTGGGCATCTTTCCTTCTAACGCCTTCTTTAGGTTGTCGATTTGGGAAAAGTCGTCCAAGTTGACAATGGCTCCCAGGTCAACCGCCTTTCGGTAGGCATCAAATGCGGTGTTATTGGATGTAAACATGATGTCTTCGCCTTCAATTCCCAGTTTTTCACAGAGAATAAGTTCTGTCAGTGAGCTGCAATCCATTCCCATCCTACATTCCTCGTGCAGCATCTTCAAAATTATTGGGGTCGGCGTCGCTTTTACAGCAAAGTGATTCTTAAAACTCGATCCGGTCATCAATCGAACCCAAGCAAAGCTGTCGTTGAAGACCTTGGTTCCAGTCAGTATTTTCTCTTTGTCGTAGAGATAAAACGGGGTTTTATACTGAGAGGCCACTTTTCTGAGCTCGACCTCGCTGCAGGGCAAAGGTTTCTTACTCAGCTCTCCGATCTCATTGCTAAGGTTTTCCATCTCTGAGTCAAGTCTACATGGACAAGAAAGGTACACGTTAATTTGACATATATATAATCATGTAATATTTTACAACTGTTCATCCTAGGTTGAGAGGTCAATTATTAGAAATGAAAGGTCTTAAGTTTGTTGGGACTTTAAAATTACTTTTTGGAAAATGAAGGGTTGGCGAGGATGAATTTCAAACCGCATTTTTAAATTCATACTCGAAAACTATGATTAATGACTGTAAATGTTCCTTTTCAAGTTAGAATTTGCTATTCTCGGGTTGATACACGAGCATGCGTTAAACACCAAACCAATATACCATAGTTTCTTTAAAAGACGCATCCCAAACTTGGCAACTTAGTCAAGCCAAGTTCCCAAACTGAAAATTACGTGAAAATACTCGGTTATAAGGCGCACCAAAAGGTTGAGAGCTAACAAAAGGTGTGATGGATCTGAAAAAGTTTCATGGTTGCTCTGGTGATGAAAGCAAACGGCGAAAAACTCTCACCGAAAGTCGGCTTCAAAGGTGATCGACAGCTGAATATCAACACGTCACTGAGAAAGTTTCACGGTTGCTCTCAATATCAACACGCCACCGAGAAAGTTTCACGGTTGCTCTGGTGATGAAAGCAAATGGCGAAAAACTCTCACCGAAAGTCATCTTCAAAGGTGTTCAACAGCTGAATATCAACACGCCACCGAGAATGCAAGTTTCAGTGCACAAAAAAGGCTGAATGGACGAAGAAGGTAGGTTTTATCTCCACGTCGTTTATTCAGAGAAGGAACTATTCGAGCGCGCGACAGAAACACAATTTTTGGAATTTGAAACGAGGCTCGAACGATTGTCTTGTTGTCATGAATATCATGTTACTGAACTTGTGCTATTAAAAACGTATGCGAATTTCCGGTTGTTTGCTTTTATATGGAAGTCGATTAGTGTTCTAAAGAAGTATTCCTTTATAATTCATAAGAATAAAGGATAGGATTCTACACAATCTTCGCTACACCTCAGACTGTAATGTATTTACTGTACGCTGGAATGTTGTTTCACGAAGCGGTTTATTTGTTGAACTCCAAGTTTTTTTACAACCGTGCCGAGCTCTTCTCTCTCTCTCTCTCCTCCTCACTCGGAAAATTACATGATTGACAGGTAACAAAACGACAACCGGAAGTGGTCACTACACAGACCAAAAAGCTCTGCTCGTGTGGGATTCGTTTCGTGGTCATTTGACGGAGACCGTATTGCAAAGAAACGGTTCTTTCAAAACCACAATGAAGTAGGCTAAACTGTATAAATTAACTTAACATACATAAATTAACATTGTTACAATTTCATCTTGGTAAGCTGGCAGAGAATGAAACTGTCATTCCAAATAACATGGAGAAATATTTGGATTTCATGTTGAATACGAATTGGGTGTTTACTGATAGTTTTCAGTTTATGAGTAGTAGGTTAGCAAAGCTTGTTGGTAATTTACCCAAAGATTCTTTCAAAAACACAAAACAAAAGTTTAAGAAAAATGAAAATTTCAAGTTGATGAAACAAAAGGGAGTTTATCCTATGATTATATGGACAGCTTTGAAAAATTTGAAGAAACACAATACCCATCCAAAGATGATTTTTATAGCATTGTAACTGGCAAGCACATAACTGATGAAGAATATTGAACATGCACAAAATGTTCGGAAGACATTCAAATTGAAAAATATGGGTGGATATCATGATTTGCCTGATGTGTTGTTATTAGCCAATGTGTTTGAAAATTTCAGAAAGACAAATGATGTTTACAGTATTATAAGCTAGATGCATGCCATTATTTTACAAGTCTAGGTTGGGATGCAATGTTAAAAATGACTGGTATCAAACTTGACCTCATGTCAGATGTTGACAAATTTTTGTTTATTGAAAAAGGAATGAGAGGTGGTATTTCATATACTGCCAATATATATGCAAAAGAATAAATGCATGAAGGATTATGACAAAAGCAAACCTTCAAAGTATATTATGTACCTTGATACTAGTAATTTTGATGGTTTGGCAATGCCACAATATCTTCCAACTAGTAATTTCAAATGGCTCAATCAAAAATAGATTGCTAAGCTTGGTTTAACAAAATGCACAGATGAAACCAAAAAAGGAATGATTCAAGTTGACTTGGAATATCCAAAAGAATTACATAAACTTCACAATGATTGTCCTGTTGCTGCTGAACAAATCAAAGTTAAAAAAGAGATGCTCTTAGATTATTGTGATAATACTAGAAAGAAATATGGAATAAGCATTGGTCAAGTTCAAAAGCTTATTCCCACACTGTCTGACAAAGAAAAGTATGTGTTGCATTACAGAAACTTGCAGCTTTATTTAGAATTAGGATTAAAGTTAATGAAACTACATAGAATCCTTGGCTAAAACAGTATATTGATTTTAACACAGAGAAGAGAACTGAAACAAAGAATGCTTTTGAAAAAGATTTCTTCAAACTTATGAATAACGGTGTACTTTTGGAAAAACAATGGAAAATTTGCGACAGCGCGTTGACGTGAAACTTATCACAAACAAAAATATGCTCGCAAAGTATTGCTCAAAACCGACAAACATTGGAAGTAAAATCTTTGGTGAGAATCTTGTGGCTCCTCATAAGATCAAAGAAACGCTCGCTTTCAACAGACCGGCATATGCTGGGATGTGTATCCCTCGATTTGAGCAAGACGTTGGTGTATGATTTTTATTTTAATTACATACACCTTTAGTTGTTCGTTACGAGAAAATACGCATTCATTTGCGCTAAAAGGCGAACAGTTGCGTGAAAATACCATCATTATAAGAGACCGAAAAACATCATTTGCGGGTAAATCAGATTCAATAATGATTTTTGCATTTTAATCGACATTCTTATGCGTCATTGGTCAAACAAAAGAGAAAAAATATAATTTTATTTGGGTGTGGACAGAACCTGGCCTAGACCATGGCCTACCCTGTGGCCTACCCCATGGCCTACCGGTGGTCAGATTTTTAAGAACATAAAAATAAAATCAGTAAGAGTCGAACGAATACGCTGGTGTACAATTGTCTGTCTCTGAAAAGGGTATACTGAGAGGTCGCTAACACGATTTTCAACGTCCGAAGGAACGAAACACTGCAAATATCACAGCACTCAGCCATAACGGTAGGTTAAGGGGGAGGGGAGAGGAGGGGCCAATATTGCGTGGTCGCAGAAGAAATGCAAAATGGCGGCTTTATGATGCAGGCTGTCTGTTGGTAACATACAGTGGAGTGCTGGTGTAAAAATGTAATGAATGGCGTTATATCGGAGAGCATACATATCCAGGTAAGAAAATGCAAACATTACGTGCCAGGCCAACTTTTTAAGTGCCCTCAAGTGCTGTAGAGTACTGAATTTGCAACGAGCACCCCGGGACACGCACACATCGCCGTCGTAAACATTGCGCAAACTTCACTTGCTTTTCCAAAGAAAGGGTCAGTATTGCACTAATTTGAAAGGAGAGGTGATATGATGATGTTTGCCCAAAAGTTGCATTTAACTGGCTTCTGTTCCTCGATTTCCTTATTCTTTCAGAAGGTTAAGAAATTTTGATCGGAATGTGGCCGCCAAAACAGCAGAAGAAAGTCGTTGGTAAGACAGTACTCAGGAAAACGTTGAAAGGCTTCCAGCAATGCTATCCTTTTAAAAATCTGACCACCGCTAGGCCATAGAGTAGGCCATAGGATAGGCCATGGCCTAGGCCAGGTTTTGTCCACACCCATTTCATTTGCGCTTAAGGTTACTTCCCACCTTCGCGGGTGTCCTTCGGGAAAATATTCGTACGCGCGCTAGTTTCAAGAAAACCCCAACAAACTATACATCAAAAGAAAGCTTAATACATGCAGTTTACGATAAAAATATATAATTTAGGCGATTTTTTTTTATTAAGAGACTATCAGGAGCCGGTAAGGCGTGAAACGACCGAGGGTCCTTTTATTGAATTTATCGGGTATCGGATCTCGCTGTACGAGCAAAATGGCTGCACAGTCTTATTCACGAGGCATCAATCAACAACTGTGTGTCAGGCTTTTCCGATATTCTGATTGGTTGTCCAGATATCCGTATCTAAAGTTAGAGTAGCTTAAAAAATGCGAGACGTGTTGCGTAAATGGACACCACGCATGACGAGCTTTGAACCACTTAATCCTTTTATGCAAATGAGCTAATGCGAGCTTCAATCTCGCACAAAGCTCATTTGCATAGTAACTGGATACTTCTGACTCACACAGACGACGTGCGCACTCCAGGCAGCCTTCCTGTAAGGTGTCATAATCCTGACATCGATGTGACAGATAATCGCTTTTGCAGTGTTTTCTTTGCCGGTTATACTTGTCATCAAGTTTCAATAAGACGGCTCTCGTGTTTCTGGAGAACAGCGAAGTTTTCGTAAATTGTGAGATCGGATGGAAGAGCACGTGTTCAACTATTTCACTCTTCTTTCTTGGGAATTCATTCATAAAATGTGGGCGGACCTTGGAGCATCCAATAAGCTGGAAATAAGAAATAAACGGGAAGTAAAATCGCGAAAAAATACTCCCAAGGAGAGACGAAAACAAAATAGAGAGTGGAGAAAGGGAAAGCGACAGCAGAAGAAGGCGCGTAACCTGGATCTGCTCGCTAATACTGAAGTTCTGCCGGACATCACTGATGGACCAAATGTGGCCGAGACGAACTTGATAGATAAGACGTCCCTTTCTCCAAATCTGGTTACAGAACAGGTAGGCAACGAAAGCGGACTTATCATGCTTGAGGCTAATTCGAAAAAGGAAATGTTGAGTAATGCGAGGCGGCCACGATTAACAAACCTCTTGGATGTAAATTTTTCAAGATCAGCAACAATGCTTCGGATGGCGCTTGAGGACGACGCAAAACGCAAGCCGACTCAACATTCAAGGCCGTTATTAGCACAGACAACGTTTCAACGCATTATAAGTCAGAAAAATATCCATTTAAAGAGTATGTCTGATAAAGAATTCAACTGCAACTTAAAAGAATTGATTCCGGAACATTTGGAATATCTAACCCAACATTCTATTGGCAGTGGAAGTTTTGGCCAATGCTTCAAAGCAAGTTACCGCGGGATCGCCGTTATTGTGAAGCAAATGACACACAATGACAACGCCGAAGAACAGTTCAGGGCAAAGAAAAATCTTCTTCATGAAGCAGGGGTTATAACTGCGTTGGGGGATCATGCTAATCTCCCAATGTTGTTTGGAGTAGTTACAAAGAGCGTGCCCTTATGCCTTGTTCTACAGTTCCATGGCGTCAACCAAGAAAGCACTACTCCTCATCAGGCAGCAAGCAAAAACCTACTTAAACCAACAGATTGTATTTCACTGTTTAAAGAGATAGCTTCATGCTTGAGCTATGTTCATTTAAAAGGCTACCTGCGCAATGACGTTAAGGCTAACAATGTGGTATTGGAAAGAAAGTCCGACTCTGCGAAATATGACCCGATTCTTATTGATTTCGGTAAAAGCACCAAGTTGGGGTTGCCATCCTCAAAACGAAGTTCGTCCTACTGTTCAAGAAAGACCTATTTAGCACCAGAAGTCCAAAAAGAAAAACGTTACAGCATTGCTAGTGACATTTACTCATTAGGAAGAATGCTGAAGGCTGTGTCGTGTTTAATAGGTTTTTATGAAAAGGTGCGGGTGCTTGTGAAAAAGCCACTGACGAAAACCCCGGTGATAGGCCTACCGTTGAAGAATTTTTGCAACAAATCTCTACAATTATAGCATAGGTATTTCGCTAGTTCTTTTTCCCCATCTCGTTGCCATGTTCCCACCAATAACGTAGCTCCATTTTCTGCCTTTAAAAGCACACACAACCCACAATTCCTCTATTCGCTCCGACGAAGGGCTAACGCTCGAAATGTCAGCTTTTGTAATCGTTACGGTGGCCAATTTACCATTTCAACTTTGTTGATATATCCAAACATTTTCACATGCCATTCGTTCTTGTAAATCTACCCCAACAATTCAAAGAAACACAAAGAATATTTCATTTGTTTTTTTCTTTCTTTCTTTTTGGAATCTCAACTCAAGTGGCATTAAACAAAAATGCTGGATTGTACTGCACTTTTGGGTATGCCACCTTAAAGTACAGCCTACCGAATAACATCATCGAAAGAGTGTAAAAATACAAAAACATCATCGAAAGAGTGTAAAAATACAAAAACGCTGGGTTATACCGCACTTTTGGGTGTGCCACCTTAAAAGTACAGCCTACTGATTAAGATCATCGAAAGAGTGTAAAAATACAAAAATGCTGGGTTATACTGCACTTCTGGGTGTGCCACCTTAAAGTACAGCCTACTGACTAAGATTATCGAAAGAGTGTAAAAATACAAAAATGCTGGGTTATACCGCACTTTTGGGTGTGCCACCTTAAAGTACAGTCTACTGAATAAGATCATCGAGAGAATAAAAATTCAAAAACGCTGGGTTATACCGCACTTTTGAGTGTGTCACCTTAAAGTACAGCCTTCTCAATAAGATCATTGACAAGAAAGAAACTTTAAGTTCATGGATCTCCTAAGAAAGCCGGGTAACTAGTGCATAGTGTGAAATTGAAAAGGAAGCAAGTACTTACAAATGGTGCCCTTTTTGATACCGCTCTCTTACAAAACATCTGGGCGCTGCACAATATGTTTCTATATATCCTTTGACTTTTGCTGATAAGCCGCATCCACAATTCAACTAAATTAAGCCACGTTTTGAAATGCTTAAAAGCTGTTTGAAGGAGTTATTCGCATAATGATATGCTTGATCAATCTATAACATATTTAGCTAGTTAATACACGTGGTTTAACTTTGGAAAGCAAGTTTTCATAGCCAATCAGAAAGCAACTTAAAAAGGTGTTGATGGAGCTTGCATCTATAGCTTCGTTACAATATGACTTCGAAAAGCTACCAGGTTTCGTGCCATAAATGCGAAAAACCTTTTAACACAAGCTTCGCTCTGAAAAAGCACTTGGTTAAGGCGCATTCAATTACAACTTTACCGAAGAGAATAAGCTTTGTGACTGAAGGAATCGAAGCGCCACTTCCAAAACCACAAAGAATAAGCAAGAGGACCGGAACGTATCGCGCTTATAAGACATGGAGAGAAAGTGTGCTGAAAGGAATAAAAAATGCTCACCACCCAAGAGCTCGAGGTAATTTTGAATATCAAAAGTCTATATATGATCTGTTTCACATCTATGTGTGAGCGTCGCACGTAGTCTTGCTGTATTTTGAGGAGCTTGAGGTTGCCATTGACGTTACTTTGTTCTTTAACATACAGCAAAATGCGTAGTTACTAAAAGTTGGAATCACCTGAAACCACCTGAAACCACCAGAAACCACCAATGAAACCACCTGACTGAAATTACCTGAAAATTACATGAAAGCACGCAGACATGAACGCAGAACGCAGACCTCAAACCTCGAATAGCCACGCCTCGAAAAAGGTCTACACAGTGTGTAATTAGCAGATTTATCTCTCTTCCCTTTGTTATCAAACGAGATCACGGAATGCGTAAGCGAAACTGCTATGTAAACATTGGAGTTGAATTCTTATTGACGATATCGCAGTTACGACCCTCCACTGTCGAGCCGTACCAGTCTTGCATAGGTTATGTGTGTGCCTTTTGAGTCAGTCGACGTATACGCAATCAGTTTTCCTTTGTGTATACAGTGTGTAATTACCAGATTTATCTATCTTTCTTTTGTCATTGATGTTATCAGACGAGATCTTGGAATATCTGTTTTCACGTTAAAGTACTTCTACTATATGTAAAAGTACTACTACTATATGAAATCATTTTTGGTACAATCGTACAAAGCAACTCAGGTGTCTCGTTAACACTGACCTCAAAAACGCAGACCGCAGACCGCACAGCTCGAAAAACGTGTACCCAGTGTGTAATTACAAGATTTATCTCTTCCCTTTGTTATCAAACGAGATCTTGGAATGCGTCATGAAACTGAGACTAATTTCATTGTCAGTGACAGTGAGATAACAGATAAAAATAGACGTCAAGTAGAGTAAATTAGCAATGCCTAAGCTTTGCGTCATGCTGAAAATTAAGATACCGATTTGCGATAATGTTTAGTTCACGTGGGTTTAGATGGCTTCTGGGGTGGTTTCACGTAATTTCAGATGGTTTCCATGGGGGTTGCAGATGGTTTCAGGTGGTTTCAGGTGATTCCAACTTTTAGTAACTACGCAGCAAAATGGCATAAACAGGAAATGAATTTCGTTCCAGCTGAGTTCTTCAGACAGTTTCTGGCCGATCTGGGAAAGCCAACAGTATACTCTGTCAAAGACACCAGTTACTGGAGAGCTCCAATATTCCATACAAGTACGAGACGGATTTCTTTCAAGATTTTTGAAATGAAAGTTATTCGATCTGCGTTACCGGAAATACAGATAGCACAGGTCTGGTGCGGTAACAGAACCATAAGCGAAGATGATGAAAATGAGTTAGAAGACATCAAAACGGCCGAGGACGCCATTCATGCAGCTGTTAAACGTGCCAGAACGACCAGAAGGCGTGTATCGTGTAGAAGCCAGTTAAACGTCAGTAGTCCGTCAAGAGAGTTTGAAGTGATCTGGTGGCCGGACATGTACGAGACAAGTGGCTACGGCAAAATGTCATTGCGGTATTACGTTGGAAAAGTATTTCACTCGTGAACCACTAAACAGAGAATCCCCTCTGAAAATTTCGTCGTTATCTTCACATGCTGAACCACAACTTCGGCGTAAAGTTGATTTTACAAGGAACGACTTAGCCGTGTCACTTAGCGCGGACAATTCTTAACAAGGACATTGCTTGCAAGTGTCTTATGTCTTCAAGTTTTCTCAAAACGCTACAACAAAAATAATGAGTTAAAATGTTCGTCAAAAATTATATGGTGTAACATTACTTTAAGCTGTTAGAATATTTCATTTTGTCGAGAGTTAATCAAGTTTTCGATCAATAGCTTGTTTATTCCATAGTGTATTTACGAGGGTCGTGCTGAGAGCGCGTGAGTGAGACGTAACAATTTCAAGAACGTGGCACGTGTCGCTCGACGCTAACGGGTCACGTTTACATTTATTTTATTATAATTAAAAGTGGGCAGAATTTTAAGACATATCTTGAAGCGGTTTTCATCTTTAAGCAAATTTGCAGAATTAGTATAACTACATCTGTTTACTCTTGAAAATATTACATTCACGTTACGCGTTCTATAATTTTGCTTTTGTCATATTCTTTCTAGATTTCAGAGCTCTCGTTCAACTTAAAAACTTCTTGTCAAAGTACTCCTCTAAACATTCACTTTTAAATACGGGTATTCTAGTTACACAAGCATCCCAGTTGTTTACGAGCTGACGTGAGTCATAGTGCCTTACTCCAAGACAATATTTGAATCATTAGTTGTAATCTATGCTGCTGCATGTCAGAGAATTTCCATGACAAGTTATGAACAGCGCTTGGCCCTAAAGATATAAAATCCATTGCTGCCAGAATCACCCCTACTCCGCAACTGCCAATTCCAACTGACGAATTCAAGGACACTTGTGATGGCATTCCAAATCGAGTGACGTTCTGTGTTGAAGTCCAGAAATTCGTTTTGAGTGCTTCATTCGAGGGGCAAAGTTCCTGCAAAAGATGGAGGCCTGCCTTCACCAGAGAAAGTGTATTTGAGGGTATTTGGAATTTCATCCCATCATCGAAAAAAATGCTCTTGCTCAATAAATCGACGTAAATCATACCCCAGTGATTGCGTGTCGGAAAATGGACTGGAGCCAATATTTGGGACATTTCTGTTGGGTTGGTTTGTTGTACTAGCCGCATTAACTTTCTTGATTTGAAGCTTTTTACGTCTGACGTCATCCAAGTGAAAAATTCTGAAGGTAAGTACACAGTTGTGTTATTTCCATTACTCCTTGCTTCTTCTAGACACTTTCCAATGCATATGTCAATAACAAAGTTATCAAGATATCTCTCTTCTACAAGTTCAGCAAAGTTCAGCGAGTCGACTGACTTCCTCTGAAATTTTAATATTGCCTGATGTGATTCAGTATGCCACAATGCCTTCATAATTGCTTCCTTTTCTCGGTCTGTGCAGCCCTCAGTTTTGGACATCCACCGCTGTTCTGAGTTAAGTTTACGCTTCGTTGTTGCAACTGAACAAAACTTTCTCAGAACTCCAACACCGTTGAGGTCAAAGTTTCCAAAACCAAACATTTTTACTCCTGTTGGGGACCTCTTCTGCTTTCCTCTCTCTTTCTCCATAAGTGACATGGCATCGTTCAGCAAACTTTCACTTGGACGTTGCAGAAGGGTGAATGGATCGGTGACCACAAAGTGACCGAACAGAACCTCTATTTCACCACGGAATGAGGACACCTTAGGAAGCCTGTCCTCCAGGCTACCAAATTCCCATCTGGTCATTGGTAGTGAGAAAATTGCGGACAAAGGAGTTGCGCTGAAAGCAGCAGATGATGTAGTTCCTCCTGAATCTGATGTTTCAGCAACGGAAAGAGCAGAAACGTCACCCAGAAGATCAGTCTCTGTTGAACACTGGAGCTGTATTGTATCATCTGGTGACACAGTAACTGGACCAGTCGCTGTGGAACACGAAGGCTGTTTTTTGCTGCGTTCGGGGTGGTCTTGGTCAGCATCCGAGTTGGGTAATGCTACATCATAATTTACTTTGGTTTGCGGTGACTGCATACTGCCAGAATCTGACCAATCCATAGGAACATCTTCTGTGTGTGGTACCTGAGTGGCACTGTTAGCATTGGACACATCTGCTAACTCAGCTTCAGAAAATTGGGATTCTAGTTGTTTTGCACAAGTAGAATCGAATACAGGACTACCGTGCTCTTTGTCAACTTCCTCCCAAAAGCCGTTTTAATAGCGATGAATCTTGGACATGGACCCTCCTGACACTACAGTGCCCTTCGAGTTGTCATGGTCATACTTAAGGAAGTCATCACCGAATACCTTAGTAAACAAGTCATCAATTACGAAAACCCACTTCTTTGTTTCTCTGCACCACGGAATCTTGTCCGTTGCAGACCAGCCATACCCTCGGTAGTGAAAGTGCTTCTTTCCTGTACAACAAATTCACTGTTTCCCTTCCTTTTCTCTTTCGCACTGTTTCGCTTCCTTTTCTCTTTGTTTGTTACGTTAGCATGTCGTACACGGTTTTCTCTTTTTCTCTCTGTTTATTATGTTAATGTCTCGTGGACTGTTTCTATCCATACCTGTGAGACTGTTACACTAATACCTCACAAACTGTTTCTTCCTTTTCTGTTTATTTGTCGAGTTAGTATCTCGTACACGGGTTTTATTTATTTACTTATTTATTACACTGTCATCGCACGCACTATTTGTCAAGGATTGTGAGGATCAAGGTATCTATGTATAAATTTTACTAACTCGTTCATCAGTATGAGACAAACTTTTCATTGTACTGAGGTTGTTTTGGCAGTTTGGCCGTGATTAATTAATAAATTTTATTTTTATTGTGGGATGGCCTCAGCAGATAGATTACACCAAAAGTGAATTTATGGACCTTTCACCAGGAAAGGGAAAAGTGGCCGCTGTAGGGAGCTAGATTCAAGTGCATTATAGTACTGAACCTAAAACTAAAAAAAAAAGTCTTCCTTCATGATATAACAGCAAAAAATCTCATCACTTGGGTCAACACCTCGTTGAATATCCAAAAAATATATCGCAGCAGATTGGTCGATGGGAAGATAGCTTTCGTTTGTTCACGCCTGGCCAACCGCTATATAATCCAGGAGTAGAGAACGCATGAGCAGGTCGTCAACAACTCGGAGTTATCTGAATTTCCAGTGACTAGTATCTTTTACAGAGTAATCTCCACAGCGAGAGGAGATCGATCGAGAGAGAAATTTGTGGAGTGAGGTTTCAGGTATGTCCCTGTTATGTCTGTCTTACAGTCAGGCTTTCTTTGCCGGATGTAAAGTAACGACATCAAACAAACGTTCAACCTTAAAAATTGTCTGAAGTTAGCTCGAAATGATTCTGCTAAAATTTGACACTAATTCTTTGTCGGTCCCTAAATTTTTCGGTTTCTTTCCTCAGAAAAGTTAACAGAAAAATACCCGATCACTTCTAAAAAAAGTTCTGAATTTACATTTTATTTACGGTTACCATAGCACCGCTCCTTCCTCTGAAAACTCAACAAACAGTCCGGTGAACCCCTTTTTCTTTGTTGGATCGCAATCGAGATTCCATATCGAGTTTTTGACATAAAGCCTTTTGCAAAGTTTAACAAAATTCTGTACTGCTGATGCAGGGCCATCTTATAATTCATGCTAATAGGGTCGAGGCAGAGACTGAATACTCTCACAGTTTCACCAACAATTAGAATGAACAATACTCAAGTGAGCCAGGTTTCAGCTACAAAATCGCTTGGTGTAATAATAGACGATAAACTCGATTGGCATAGTCACATCGAAAAACTAACGAAAAAGATCGCCTCTGGTATCGGGGCCCTAAAGCGAATTAGGCACCTGATCCCAGCATCAACCTTACATCTCATCTACCAAGCTTTAGTAAAACCTCACTTTGATTACTGTGACATTGTTTGGGGTAGCTGTGGGAAAACGCTACGAGACAAACTGCAGAAATTGCAGAATAGAGCAGCCCGTGTGTTGACATTCTCTAACTATGATGCTGATGCAACTGAGCTACTCGAGGTTTTAGGGTGGAAAAATCTTGCACGCCAGCAGGAAATCCATAAAGCCACCATGATGTTTAGATGTCTGCACGGGCTAGCTCCAAGGTATCTATATTCAAAGTTTACGTGGCGTGACTCTGCTTATGACCTCAGGGACTCTGAAAATAAGCTTAATGTTCCACTACCGCGCACTAATTATTACAGAAAAAGCTTTAGCTACAATGGCGCCACATTATGGAACAGTTTACCACGCGATATAAGGAACACAGAGTCTCTGGGGTTATTTAAACGTAAGATCAATGACATTTTTTAAGTCTAACGCACGGCATTCACGGAAAACAGCTTTAGTGTTAGAGTATGTAGTTTTAATTTTAAATATCTTAGCGTATGTGATATGTATTTTTATAGGCTGATGAATTGATCGTGTCTAAATAAAGATTACAATACAATACAATAAGGCTACATCATACATTTTTATCATTGAAGGTTGCTCCGTATCTGCAAAGAATCTATAGCGAAGTAATTTTGTGCCACACCTCAACACCGACTGTGCAAATACTTCACATTTGAAACGAAGACATGATCACGAGTCAAATGTATAGAAACCACAGCGAGCCTTTCTATTGCTACATGTATCACTGTCGGTTAACTACTCGTAAAATATTGACACACCCAACTGCGCTTGCAAAAAGAATTAATAAGCGCTTTTGAAGGAACTTGATTCCAAATCCACTGAGCGGGAGAAAAGTGATAAATCTTCTATTTCCTTTTTCAGCTTCTATAGAAATGTTTTTGGACAGTCATTCAGAGGCAACCTGTGTGGCCCTTAGAAACATACTTTATTAGATCCCACTCTCTGGCTAGAGTTATAACCACACTTTCCACAGAACTACAATAATGAAACTTAAGAATCTCCAAAAAAATCTATGTAAATCTGATCTATTAAGTGTCAATGATGAACGCCGCTACTTCATCAGTCCTCAGGAAATGTCAGCGTCGTGAAATAATCATCGTATGTCTCAGCTTTACGAATCACCTCATAGCAATCATCAGCCACACGCAAAATTTCTGCGTGTCTTAATATCCCGTTAAAATTGAAACTCAGTGCACGGCCGTACGCTCCTACGCTGTGAATGATGCACAGGTCACCAATCTCTGGATTTTCATTCAGATCTCGGTCGATAGCAATCTTGTCATAGTTCGCGCACAAGGAACCCACCACGTCGAACATTTTTCCTCTCTTGTTACCTTGGTAATTCGGGCATGCGTACAAAGGATCGTTCACAACCGTCTTGTAGTCAGGAAGATCTTTTCTCAAATGACTCGGAAGGACTTGATCCTTTACAATGGTGATGTAGTTGTACGCGCCAAGCAGGGGTGGCAACAGGATGTCTACAATGGAAGCATCCACGCCTAGGAAACGTTTGTACGTGTCCTTCATGTTTATTACACGTGAAACTAACCAGCCACAGTCACCAGTTAGCAATCCTCCACATTCGTACTTGATCTGTAGCGGGTGAAGATCACTTTGCGGCAACACAATTTGTTCGTACAAATGTTTCACACGGAGCCCGAGATCTTTCAGGTCGACAGGTTTCTCTTCGGGATGATTATTCACACCGATGCCACCACCCAAGTTGACAAACTCAACTGCGATTCCTGTCTCCTTCTTGATTTCCACTGCCAGTGAAAACATCATCCGAGCAATCTCGGCCAGATCCATGGCATTCAGAGAATGTGACACGATCATGGTGTGTAGACCGAAGCGTTCCACACCGTATGCCTTGCATTTCTTGAAGGCGGAGAACAACTGGGCTTTCGTCAGGCCAAACTTCGCCTCAGCAGGATCGCCGACACGCGTGTTGAATAAAATCTTGTGATGAGGACCTGGATTGTACCTGAATGCAACCACTTTGGGCATCTTTCCTTCTAACGCCTTCTTTAGGTTGTCGATTTGGGAAAAGTCGTCCAAGTTGACAATGGCTCCCAGGTCAACCGCCTTTCGGTAGGCATCAAATGCGGTGTTATTGGATGTAAACATGATGTCTTCGCCTTCAATTCCCAGTTTTTCACAGAGAATAAGTTCTGTCAGTGAGCTGCAATCCATTCCCATCCTACATTCCTCGTGCAGCATCTTCAAAATTATTGGGGTCGGCGTCGCTTTTACAGCAAAGTGATTCTTAAAACTCGATCCGGTCATCAATCGCACCCAAGCAAAGCTGTCGTTGAAGACCTTGGTTCCAGTCAGTATTTTCTCTCTGTCGTAGAGATAAAACGGGGTTTTATACTGAGAGGCCACTTTTCTGAGCTCGACCTCGCTGCAGGGCAAAGGTTTCTTACTCAGCTCTCCGATCTCATTGCTAAGGTTTTCCATCTCTGAGTCAAGTCTACATGGACAAGAAAGGTACACGTTAATTTGACAATATATATATATTACATGATTATATATTTGATAATATATAATCATGTAATATTTTGCAACTGTTCATCCCATGTTGAGAGGTCAATTATTAGAAATGAAAGGTCTTAAGTTTGTTGGGACTTTAAAAATTACTTTTTGGAAAATGAAGAGTTGGCGAGGATGAATTTCAAACCGCATTTTTAAATTCATAATCGAAAACTGTGATTAATGACTGTAAATGTTCCTTTTCAAGTTAGAATTTGCTATTCTCGGGTTGATACACGCGCATGCGTTAAACACCAAACCAATATACCATAGTTTCTTGGTTATAAGGCGCGCTCGGTTAAAAGACGCACCCCAAACTTGGCAACTTAGTCAAGCTAAGTTCCCAAACTGAAAATTACGTGAAAATACTCGGTTATAAGGCGCACCAAAAGGTTGAGAGCTAAAAAAAGGTGTGATGGATCTGAAAAAGTTTCATGGTTGCTCTGGCGATGAAAGCAAACGGCGAAAAACTCTCACCGAAAGTCGGCTTCAAAGGTGATCGACAGCTGAATATCAACACGCCACTGAGAAAGTTTCACGGTTGCTCTCATTATCAACACGCCACCGAGAAAGTTTCACGGTTGCTCTGGTGATGAAAGCAAATGGCGAAAAACTCTCACCGAAAGTCATCTTCAAAGGTGTTCAACAGCTGAATATCAACACGCCACCGAGAATGCAAGTTTCTGTGCACAAAAAAGGCTGAATGGACGAAGAAGGTAGGTTTTATCTCCACGTCGTTTATTCAGAGAAGGAACTATTCGAGCGCGCGACAGAAACACAATTTTTGGAATTTAAAACGAGGTTCGAACGATTGTCTTGTTGTCATGGATATCATGTTACTGAACTTGTGCTATTAAAAACGTATGCGAATTTCCGGTTGTTTGCTTTTATATGGAAGTCGATTAGTGTTCTAAAGAAGTATTCCTTTATAATTCATAAGAATAAAAGATAGGATTCTACACAATCTTCGCTACACCTCAGACTGTAATTTTTTTACTGCACGCTGGAATGTTATTTCACGAAGCGGTTTATTGATTTTAACACAAAGAAGAGAATTGAAACAAAGAATGCTTTTGAAAAAGATTTCTTCAAACTTATGAATAACGGTGTACTTTTGGAAAAACAATGGAAAATTTGCGAAAGCGCGTGGACGTGAAACTAATCACAAACAAAAATATGCTCGCAAAGTATTGCTCAAAACCGACAAACATTGGAAGTAAAATCTTTGGTGAGAATCTTGTGGCTCCTCATAAGATCAAAGAAACGCTCGCTTTCAACAGACCGGCATATGCTGGGATGTGTATCCCTCGATTTGAGCAAGACGTTGGTGTATGATTTTTATTTTAATTACATACACCTTTAGTTGTTCGTTACTGTAACGTGTTCGCTAAGACAGACAGTGAAACACCAGAGACTCTAAACACAACATTTAATCTTGTAAGCCGAGTGCACATCAAGCGAGGCGAACGAATACATCCGGGAACTCAGATGTAAGGTAAACTGTATAAATTAAATCGACATACATAAATTAACATCGTTACATCTTCCCCCGTTATTCAAAGAGGAAAGAATAAACAAGGAAAGAAAACTAAATCCTTTGTTAGAGTCATTGTTCGGAGAATGTAAACAACATAGGTAAGTGTCAGCATGTATAGTCACGGAGGTATGCTGGTCTACGTAGGACTCTTCCCCGAGCGCTACGTCTTTCTGGACTCGTTACGTCATCAGCTGGAGGATTCGGTGTTGCTTGTGGCTTGACCATCTCTTGGGGGTTTGATTAAACGACTGGTGGTACCTGTTCCACTTTGGTCAGGAGCAGGGGACCATGACCTGAGTTAGGTATCTCTATGTCAAGAGGTGATTGTTTAGGGAGTTCGGCTGTGAGACGCAGGTGTCGGCGGTTCCTACGATACACCCGTCCGTCGTCAGTGGTAACTTGGTATGAGCGTATACCAACTTGTTTGGCAACCGTTGCTTGGGTCCATTGTTGTTTATATTTGGGTGGATGGATACGTACGGTGCTCCCTGGCTGAAGTGGCTGGAGTTCTTTGGTGCCATTGTTGTAATAGAAGGCTTGTTTGTTCTTCTGGGCCTGAAGAAGCTGGGAAGTGGGGTCAAATTCAGGTTGTGCTAGTAGTCACCCAGAGGTAGGTAGGAGGGTTTTGGTACGGCGGCCAAAGAGGCGCTGAGCTGGAGACGCTCCTAGCCCTTCTGTGGGGGTGTTGCGAAAGTCAAGGAATCCCAAGTAGGATCACTGCCAGCCTCTGAGGCTTTGAGCATGATTCGCTGCACAGTCTTCACCTCGTTTTCCGCCTTGCCATTTGACTGCGGGTAGGTGGGGGAGCTTGTTACATGATCAAACTCGTATAAATCTTTGAACGTCTGAAATTCCTGTGAGCTGAATTGGGGGCCATTGTCGCTTACTATCTTGTCCGGAATTCCATGTCTTGCCATATGAGGCTTGAGCTTTTCAATTACTTCTTTTGATGTCTTCCTCGCAAGTTTGTCTACTTCAAAGAAATTTGAGTAATAATCAGTGGTGACAAGGTAATCCTGGCCCTGGAGCTCAAAGAGATCAACGGCAAGGACCTGCCACGGTCTTGATGGTACTGGGTGTGAGATCATGGGCTCCCTCTGCTGCCCTTGGTGGTATGAATTGCAGACTTGGCAGTTGGAGACATGTTCTTCAATCTCTTTGTTCATACCAGGCCAGTAGAACGCTTTCCGTGCCCGTCTTAGGCATGCTTGTATTCCCAGTTGACTGGAGTGTAGCTTTCTTTTGAGTTCAGCTCTCATCTGAAACGGTATGACAACACGGTCTCCTTTGAAAATGACTCCATTTTGGAGAGCAAGTTCTTCTTTGAATGGAAAGTAGTCTTGAACTTCCAGTGCGAGATAGAGCTTACTTTCTGGCCAGCCTTCTTTGATGACGCAAGCAAGGGTCTTGAGGATAGCGTCTTCTTGAGTAAGGTTTTGGATTTGGCGAAGAGTTTCGTCTTTGACCGGAAGATACTGTAGCATGTTCACTTGCTCTGCTTCTATCTCTGTTGGAGATCTAGTATCTGAGACTGTCATGACATCTTCCTGATCCTCAGTAGCTTCCTTAGGCGTCAGATACGCGCGACTCAGGGAATCAGCCATAAGAAGGGAGGTTCCCTTTTTGTAGAATACTTCAAACTCGTAGCGTTGGAGTCTAAGGAGCATTCGTTGTAGCCTTTTGGGTGCGTTCAGGAGGCTTTTCTTGAAGATTGTCTCCAAGGGCTTGTGATCAGATTCGACCAGCACTTTCCTTCCATACAGGTAGGTTTCAAACTTCTCCATTCCGAATACTATGGCCAGTAACTCTTTTTCGATTTGCGCATACTGGACCTCTGTGGGGGTCAGGGACCTGGATGCATATGCGACCGGATGTCCGTCTTGCATGAGACATGCTCCCAGGCCATGCATAGAGGCATCACATTGTAGTGTGGGTGTGGCACTTGGGTCAAAGTATTTTAGGACTGGAGTCGTAGAAAGGATCTTCTTTGTCTCATCCAGGGCTGCACCATGAACCTGTTCATCCCACTGGAACTCGTTCTCGTTTTTGGTGGGCTCGCGTAGAGGAGTCGTGACCTCTGAAAGTCTTGGAGCAAACTTTTGCAGGTAGTTAGTCATCCCTAAGAGACGTTGGATGCTCTGTTTGTCAGTCGGTGCTGGCATCTCTTTGATTGCCTTGACTTTTTCAGGGTCAGGTTGTAGCCCATCTGCAGAGAGCATGTGGCCCATGTAGGCCACTTCCTTAAGCCTAAGCTGCAGTTTTCCCCTGTTTAGCTTCACACCTTTTTCTCGGCATCGTTGGAGGAGAGCAGTAAGCTTGTCGTCGTGGTCTTTTACTGCTTCATCATCGTTAGCTCCACATCCAAATACGAGGATGTCATCAGCGATCGCCTTGCATCCATTTAGCCCTGCTAATGCCTGATCCAGTCTTCGCTGGAATTCTTCAGTGGCCGGTGAGATCCCAAATGGCATTCGAAGCCATCTGTATCTTCCCCATGGAGTGCCAAATGTGGTTGCGTAACTACTTTCCTCGTCTAAGGACACGTGCCAAAACCCATTTTTAGCGTCTAACACAGTAAAGCATCTTGCGTTTGAGAGCTCAGGAAGGACATCCTCGATTGTCGGCAGTGAGTAGTGATTGCGTTTGAGGGCTCGGTGGTTAAGTGGTTTGGGATCAACACACAGTCGAACATTGCCATTCTTCTTCATGGTGACGACAGTTGCTGATATCCAAGGGGTAGGGACATTTACTGGCGTGATGATATTGAGGTCTTCCAAGCGATTCATTTCCTCTTTTAGCTTTTCTTTAATGGCGATCGGCACCTTTCTTGTTGGGAGTTGGACTGGTGGTACGTTCGGGTCAATTTCCAGGTGGAGGTCACCTTCTAACTTTCCTTCTCCTCTGAATACATCGGCATATTCTTCGAGAATAGATTCCGTCGTAAGTGGTGTTTTGCTCTGCGATGGTTCTTCCGCTTGAAGAGCCATAATGTTTTGTCGGACCACAGATATGAGTTGCATTTGTTCACTGGCTCGTAAACCAAGCAGCGGCTTCCCTTTCCCGTTTACGACTACGAATCCACGCTATATTTTTTTCCATTTCTGGGGTTCACAACTTGAACACGTTTCATGCCAATTGGCTTTTCCTCCGTTTTGTTGTACATAACAAGAGTTACTTCCGTATTGTCCAGCAGGGGTAGGCTGTCTTCACCATATACTTCTTTGAAGGATTCTTCGGGTAAGATGTTCACTGTGGCACCAGTGTCCAGTTGGAATGGGACTTGGTGACCATTTAACAGCATTACCGCAAGCAGTTTGTCTTTATGATAAGGCTTTTCCACAGCACAGACTTGTTTCTTGACGTCGACACAAGTAACATATTCATCCAAGTCAGAATCTTCCACTGCATGCACTGGCCTGCGGACATGTCTTGGTGTGGGGCGTTTAGAGGACGTGGCCAAAGCGGATGGAGACAGTTTGGTTTTGCAGGCCACCGCAAAGTGGTTTTGAATTCCACATTTAGAGCATGTCTTACCCCATGCAGGACATTTAAGCTTGTTCCAAACATGTGTTTTGGCGCAGAACTTGCAGCGGATTTCTCTCTCTCTTATGGGGGGCGGAGGTGTCTTCTCGTTGGCCTGACTAATAGCGCTGACTTCCTCCTGATGAATCTCTTTCAGTTGTTGGCTTGCGGTCTCATATGATCTACAGATGTCAATGCATTCTTTCAGTGTGAGTTTGGAGACTTGTAGAAGCTTCTTGCGTGCTTGATAATCTCTTACTCCAATGACAATTCTGTCTCTTATTAGACTGTTTTCTAAACCTCCGAAGTTACATGTCTTAGCCAACGTGCGCAGTGCCGTGACGTAAGCATCCAGAGATTCGTTAGGCTCCTGGTCCCTTTTGTTAAATCGATATCTCTCGTATATTTCGTTTGTCTCTCCTATGCAATAATACTGTAGCTTTTGGAGAACAACATCAATGTCCTCCTTATCAGCTTCATCTGCAAATTCTAAGCCTTCGTACACATCTAGAGCATCTGAGCCAATACAGGTTAGTAGTGTGGCAGTCCTCAGATATTTGTTTGCGGTAGGGTTTTCAGGATCTTTTAAACGTGCAGCAATTTCATAGTTATTCCAGGCACGGTGGAATTTCTTCCAATTCGTCCAATTATTGATTTCGGTAAAAGCACCAAGTTGGGGTTGCCATCCTCAAAACGAAGTTCGTCCTACTGTTCAAGAAAGACCTATTTAGCACCAGAAGTCCAAAAAGAAAAACGTTACAGCATTGCTAGTGACATTTACTCATTAGGAAGAATGCTGAAGGCTGTGTCGTGTTTAATAGGTTTTTATGAAAAGGTGCGGGTGCTTGTGAAAAAGCCACTGACGAAAACCCCGGTGATAGGCCTACCGTTGAAGAATTTTTGCAACAAATCTCTACAATTATAGCATAGGTATTTCGCTAGTTCTTTTTCCCCATCTCGTTGCCATGTTCCCACCAATAACGTAGCTCCATTTTCTGCCTTTAAAAGCACACACAACCCACAATTCCTCTATTCGCTCCGACGAAGGGCTAACGCTCGAAATGTCAGCTTTTGTAATCGTTACGGTGGCCAATTTACCATTTCAACTTTGTTGATATATCCAAACTTTTTCACATGCCATTCGTTCTTGTAAATCTACCCCAACAATTCATTAAAAAGAAACACAAAGAATATTTCATTTGTTTTTTTCTTTCTTTCTTTTTGGAATCTCAACTCAAGTGGCATTAAACAAAAATGCTGGATTGTACT
This sequence comes from Stylophora pistillata, assembly GCF_964205215.1. Classification (NCBI taxonomy): domain Eukaryota; kingdom Metazoa; phylum Cnidaria; class Anthozoa; order Scleractinia; family Pocilloporidae; genus Stylophora; species Stylophora pistillata. The sequence goes on along the minus strand of NC_142521.1, from coordinate 5,302,034 downwards.
GCACTTTTGGGTATGCCACCTTAAAGTACAGCCTACCGAATAACATCATCGAAAGAGTGTAAAAATACAAAAACATCATCGAAAGAGTGTAAAAATACAAAAACGCTGGGTTATACCGCACTTTTGGGTGTGCCACCTTAAAAGTACAGCCTACTGATTAAGATCATCGAAAGAGTGTAAAAATACAAAAATGCTGGGTTATACTGCACTTCTGGGTGTGCCACCTTAAAGTACAGCCTACTGACTAAGATTATCGAAAGAGTGTAAAAATACAAAAATGCTGGGTTATACCGCACTTTTGGGTGTGCCACCTTAAAGTACAGTCTACTGAATAAGATCATCGAGAGAATAAAAATTCAAAAACGCTGGGTTATACCGTACTTTTGGGTGTGTCACCTTAAAGTACAGCCTTCTCAATAAGATCATTGAAAGAACTCTCACAAGAAAGAAACTTTAAGTTCATGGATCTCCTAAGAAAGCCGGGTAACTAGTGCATAGTGTGAAATTGAAAAGGAAGCAAGTACTTACAAATGGTGCCCTTTTTGATACCGCTCTCTTACAAAACATCTGGGCGCTGCACAATATGTTTCTATATATCCTTTGACTTTTGCTGATAAGCCGCATCCACAATTCAACTAAATTAAGCCACGTTTTGAAATGCTTAAAAGCTGTTTGAAGGAGTTATTCGCATAATGATATGCTTGATCAATCTATAACATATTTAGCTAGTTAATACACGTGGTTTAACTTTGGAAAGCAAGTTTTCATAGCCAATCAGAAAGCAACTTAAAAAGGTGTTGATGGAGCTTGCATCTATAGCTTCGTTACAATATGACTTCGAAAAGCTACCAGGTTTCGTGCCATAAATGCGAAAAACCTTTTAACACAAGCTTCGCTCTGAAAAAGCACTTGGTTAAGGCGCATTCAATTACAACTTTACCGAAGAGAATAAGCTTTGTGACTGAAGGAATCGAAGCGCCACTTCCAAAACCACAAAGAATAAGCAAGAGGACCGGAACGTATCGCGCTTATAAGACATGGAGAGAAAGTGTGCTGAAAGGAATAAAAAATGCTCACCACCCAAGAGCTCGAGGTAATTTTGAATATCAAAAGTCTATATATGATCTGTTTCACATCTATGTGTGAGCGTCGCACGTAGTCTTGCTGTATTTTGAGGAGCTTGAGGTTGCCATTGACGTTACTTTGTTCTTTAACATACAGCAAAATGCGTAGTTACTAAAAGTTGGAATCACCTGAAACCACCAGAAACCACCTGACTGAAATTACCTGAAAATTACATGAAAGCACGCAGACATGAACGCAGACCTAAAACCTCGAATAGCCACGCCTCGAAAAAGGTCTACACAGTGTGTAATTAGCAGATTTATCTCTCTTCCCTTTGTTATCAAACGAGATCACGGAATGCGTAAGCGAAACTGCTATGTAAACATTGGAGTTGAATTCTTATTGACGATATCGCAGTTACGACCCTCCACTGTCGAGCCGTACCAGTCTTGCATAGGTTATGTGTGTGCCTTTTGAGTCAGTCGACGTATCCGCAATCAGTTTTCCTTGTGTATACAGTGTGTAATTACCAGATTTATCTATCTTTCTTTTGTCATTGATGTTATCAGACGAGATCTTGGAATATCTGTTTTCACGTTAAAGTACTTCTACTATATGTAAAAGTACTACTACTATATGAAATCATTTTTGGTACAATCGTACAAAGCAACTCAGGTGTCTCGTTAACACTGACCTCAAAAACGCAGACCGCAGACCGCACAGCTCGAAAAACGTGTACCCAGTGTGTAAATTACAAGATTTATCTCTCTTCCCTTTGTTATCAAACGAGATCTTGGAATGCGTCATGAAACTGAGACTAATTTCATTGTCAGTGACAGTGAGATAACAGATAAAAATAGACGTCAAGGAGAGTAAATTAGCAATGCCTAAGCTTTGCGTCATGCTGAAAATTAAGATACCGATTTGCGATAATGTTTAATTCACGTGGGTTTAGATGGCTTCTGGGGTGGTTTCACGTAATTTCAGATGGTTTCCATGGGGGTCGCAGATGGTTTCCATGGGGGTCGCAGATGGTTTCAGGTGGTTTCAGGTGATTCCAACTTTTAGTAACTACGCAGCAAAATGGCATAAACAGGAAATGAATTTCGTTCCAGCCGAGTTCTTCAGACAGTTTCTGGCCGATCTGGGAAAGCCAACAGTATACTCTGTCAAAGACACCAGTCACTGGAGAGCTCCAATATTCCATACAAGTACGAGACGGATTTCTTTCAAGATTTTTGAAATGAAAGTTATTCGATCTGCGTTACCGGAAATACAGATAGCACAGGTCTGGTGCGGTAACAGAACCATAAGCGAAGATGATGAAAATGAGTTAGAAGACATCAAAACGGCCGAGGACGCCATTCATGCAGCTGTTAAACGTGCCAGAACGACCAGAAGGCGTGTATCGTGTAGAAGCCAGTTAAACGTTAGTAGTCCGTCAAGAGAGTTTGAAGTGATCTGGTGGCCGGACATGTACGAGACAAGTGGCTACGGCAAAATGTCATTGCGGTATTACGTTGGAAAAGTATTTCACTCGTGAACCACTAAACAGAGAATCCCCTCTGAAAATTTCGTCGTTATCTTCACATGCTGAACCACAACTTCGGCGTAAAGTTGATTTTACAAGGAACGACTTAGCCGTGTCACTTAGCGCGGACAATTCTTAACAAGGACATTGCTTGCAAGTGTCTTATGTCTTCAAGTTTTCTCAAAACGCTACAACAAAAATAATGAGTTAAAATGTTCGTCAAAAATTATATGGTGTAACATTACTTTAAGCTGTTAGAATATTTCATTTTGTCGAGAGTTAATCAAGTTTTCGATCAATAGCTTGTTTATTCCATAGTGTATTTACGAGGGTCGTGCTGAGAGCGCGTGAGTGAGACGTAACAATTTCAAGAACGTGGCACGTGTCGCTCGACGCTAACGGGTCACGTTTACATTTATTTTATTATAATTAAAAGTGGGCAGAATTTTAAGACATATCTTGAAGTGGTTTTCATCTTTTAGCAAATTTGCAGAATTAGTATAACTACATCTGTTTACTCTTGAAAATATTACATTCACGTTACGCGTTCTATAATTTTGCTTTTGTCATATTCTTTCTAGATTTCAGAGCTCTCGTTCAACTTAAAAACTTCTTGTCAAAGTACTCCTCTAAACATTCACTTTTAAATACGGGTATTCTAGTTACACAAGCATCCCAGTTGCTTACGAGTTGACGTGAGTCATAGTGCCTTACTCCAAGACAATATTTGAATCATTAGTTGTAATCTATGCTGCTGCATGTCAGAGAATTTCCATGACAAGTTATGAACAGCGCTTGGCCCTAAAGATATAAAATCCATTGCTGCCAGAATCACCCCTACTCCGCAACTGCCAATTCCAACTGACGAATTCAAGGACACTTGTGATGGCATTCCAAATCGAGTGACGTTCTGTGTTGAAGTCCAGAAATTCGTTTTGAGTGCTTCATTCGAGGGGCAAAGTTCCTGCAAAAGATGGAGGCCTGCCTTCACCAGAGAAAGTGTATTTGAGGGTATTTGGAATTTCATCCCATCATCGAAAAAAATGCTCTTGCTCAATAAATCGACGTAAATCATACCCCAGTGATTGCGTGTCGGAAAATGGACTGGAGCCAATATTTGGGACATTTCTGTTGGGTTGGTTTGTTGTACTAGCCGCATTAACTTTCTTGATTTGAAGCTTTTTACGTCTGACGTCATCCAAGTGAAAAATTCTGAAGGTAAGTACACAGTTGTGTTATTTCCATTACTCCTTGCTTCTTCTAGACACTTTCCAATGCATATGTCAATAACAAAGTTATCAAGATATCTCTCTTCTACAAGTTCAGCAAAGTTCAGCGAGTCGACTGACTTCCTCTGAAATTTTAATATTGCCTGATGTGATTCAGTATGCCACAATGCCTTCATAATTGCTTCCTTTTCTCGGTCTGTGCAGCCCTCAGTTTTGGACATCCACCGCTGTTCTGAGTTAAGTTTACGCTTCGTTGTTGCAACTGAACAAAACTTTCTCAGAACTCCAACACCGTTGAGGTCAAAGTTTCCAAAACCAAACATTTTTACTCCTGTTGGGGACCTCTTCTGCTTTCCTCTCTCTTTCTCCATAAGTGACATGGCATCGTTCAGCAAACTTTCACTTGGACGTTGCAGAAGGGTGAATGGATCAGTGACCACAAAGTGACCGAACAGAACCTCTATTTCACCACGGAATGAGGACACCTTAGGAAGCCTGTCCTCCAAGCTACCAAATTCCCATCTGGTCATTGGTAGTGAGAAAATTGCGGACAAAGGAGTTGCGCTGAAAGCAGCAGATGATGTAGTTCCTCCTGAATCTGATGTTTCAGCAACGGAAAGAGCAGAAACGTCACCCAGAAGATCAGTCTCTGTTGAACACTGGAGCTGTATTGTATCATCTGGTGACACAGTAACTGGACCAGTCGCTGTGGAACACGAAGGCTGTTTTTTGCTGCGTTCGGGGTGGTCTTGGTCAGCATCCGAGTTGGGTAATTCTACATCATAATTTACTTTGGTTTGCGGTGACTGCGTACTGCCAGAATCTGACCAATCCATAGGAACATCTTCTGTGTGTGGTACCTGAGTGGCATTGTTAGCATTGGACACATCTGCTAACTCAGCTTCAGAAAATTGGGATTCTAGTTGTTTTGCACAAGTAGAATCGAATACAGGACTACCGTGCTCTTTGTCAACTTCCTCCCAAAAGCCGTTTTGATAGCGATGAATCTTGGACATGGACCCTCCTGACACTACAGTGCCCTTCGAGTTGTCATGGTCATACTTAAGGAAGTCATCACCGAATACCTTAGTAAACAAGTCATCAATTACGAAAACCCACTTCTTTGTTTCTCTGCACCACGGAATCTTGTCCTTTGCAGACCAGCCACACCCTCGGTAGTGCAAGTGCTTCTTTCCTGTACAACAAATTCGTGAAATTGAAAATAACGATTTTAAGAAGAAAAGAAATGCCCCTGGCTTAAAGTCTATTTAGAATTTTAACACGCTGAACGTGATATGTTCCTTCTACAAGATTAACTTTGCTGTTCATTTTTTATTTCATGGGGATGCTTGTGCATAATATAAAGCGAAGTTTTTTTCATTCATTAGAAGTTTTCATGTTGTCCTTTGGCTGGTAATAAGAAGTTTATAACAGAATTGCTTAAAAGAAATAGCTGCTAAAACTCGTGTTAAAGCTTAACAATGGTCTCAGTGGAGAATTAAAAGAAGCACTTACGGAGTAGAATAGTGGCGGTAGGGCCCAAATGAGACTATGAAGCCTACCTGAAATCAAGCACTTTTTTGCTTCGCGGAATGAATATTTTTGGCCAAGTAAGTGGGTTGAATACCAATGCAATAATATTTGTTCCACTAAAAAGAGTACACAAAACATAAAATATAACGAGTTTTGGTCAGCGTTTCAAAAGTACATTTATTACCAGAGTGAATTGTGAAATCAGGAAAGGAGATGAAAGTATAATAATTATAAGCAGCGTTTCTTAAAAATTAGCCATGCAGGTGGTAAGAAAAACTAGACTTCTTTGAATGATTATTGCATCAATGGTGGGTAAAATAACATTTGAATTTAGAAATAGTGGAGAAAGCCCTAAGAAAGTGGACGCTTTATTCAAAATGAAATATTTTTCTCTCGCAGACATTAGAAATGTCTCACTTGAAATTCCCAGAAATGTAAATTTTTGGAATCTTATGCAGTTTTGTTGTTCTCTTGTATGATACCACCTTAAACTAAGAAAAACGGAAATGGGAAAAATATCCTATGTTTTTCTGTATTTTTTGAGGGCTGATTACATGAGCATGGCTAGAAGTTTAATGACATTGGTTCCTTTAAGTGGATTTATAAGCAGCCTCTACTAGGCGAATTGTCTCAGATATGGATTTCTGATGGGTGGTTTCTGTACATTTTTTTGTAATTAATTGACTTACATGATTGTCCTGCGCCAGATGCATCATGGTTAGTTGCTCTGGAAAACGACTGACGGTGCAACTTATGGCTTGACTCAAAGCCTTGACCAGAGTAGTGATACAAAGAATGGAACTGACGCAGAAGCATGGCACTGTGGTCAATGGTTAAGTGCCCATAGTCCCCAGTGCCCAAGTGAATCCCAAAGAGCTTATTTAGGAGGAAGCCCCATTGTTTGCACTGGAAATAAGCAATAAAACAAAACAAAACAAAACAATTTTCAGTAATAATATCATTTTACAGCTTTAAATTGGGTTCAGTTTTGAAGATATGAATTAATACCTGACACTACAAATGTACCCCACCAATATTATACCTACAAAGGACCTTGTCATTGTACCTTCATATGGCAGGTGTTCTTAAATAGTACATGTTTACATGTTTCAATCCACATTCAGAAAGCACCAGACTCAGTCACAGATTATAATAATACTCTCTCACACATAATGTTCAGAAACAAATAAGCTGAAATTGTTTACACCTATAACAGCTGAACTAAATTTATACTGGCATTTGCAACTGTTTGCCAGTTTTCTTACTTTTATATCATGAATGTCAATTTTCTCAGCATCATCTTTGGTGAACACTTGTCACGCAAAGTTACAGCAATGTCTCGCCAATCAGTGGAAACCTGAAATGATACCAAAATTTGTCTTATAATATACATTAATAGACTGACCATAAAACTGAGAAACTGACATTTTTACAGGAGCTCTAATTATCCTGTATGCTATGAAAAAGAATATTTTTGAAAGAACTGACTACATTACCTTAACATAAAATTCAACATGCAATTCTGCTGCATAGTATGCAAAACCAGTTGATGATGATTTCTGAACGTTCCCTTTTTTTCCTTTTTTTTCTCTTTGGTTCTGCATCACCATTGCTACCCTTAAGTGTTTAGCTCCGCAAACTTCTTTGCTGCCTCCTGCTGCTTGTCTTGCCAATATTGGTATTCATCATCTAAAAAGGCTGTCAATTCTGTCAAACAATTTAGTGTCAGTTTTGCACATAATGTGGTACCATACAAATCTTTCAAGGGACACACAAATTTAGATTTACACATACCTTGACATTGATTTAAGGGAGCTTTTTCTTGTCGGTTTCCATAATCCCTTTCAAACTCTTTGCTATCCAGTATACTTTGTATGTGCTGACAATTTAACAAATAAAAATCTGATTTATATTTGATATGGTCAAGTTCAAATGCAATTCTCCTTTGTCCTTGGCACAAAGGAAAACTTTACTCAGTGGGCATCAGCATTCTATTCTCAATGTGCACCTATCAAAAAGCATAAAGTAAAACAGCAATAGCCTTCCACAATAATGTTGATCAAACTCCTTTGGTTTTGCTTGTGTTCAACATTTCTCCCTGTTTTAAATTAAAGGCCAACCTTAGTAAACACCACCCTATCACAGCTCACACTTTCACACATTCTTTTCATGTTGAACAGTGAGAGCAAACTTATGGCTATCTCTTCACAGCATAAGTATATTATAATTATATTTTTCAGAAAGGCCTTTGTGTGAAGATAACAGCTTGATAGTAATGTCACATTAAGGAAGCCACTTTGGGAAAACAATACATACTTTATCTAAACATAAGTATAGTATTGCATAGCAAATACTAAGCTGAAATACAGCTTAAAACCTTTGTAACTAAGTTTGCCTTTGACTTCAAACAGTCAACACAGGTTTCATCTGACTTACTTCCTTTCTTTGCTGGAAGAAGACCAGATATTCCATGACTTCTTCCCGTCCACCACCTTCGCTGTCTTGATAATACCCTGCTACTTCATCAAGGGGAAGTGCAGTATTGACAATATTGTCTATGTTCTTTAGGATCTGTCTTTCTGTTCCTCCTGAAATTATCATAAGTGCAGGGTTTTGAGAGAATATGTATAATTTAATCAGTTCCATTAATTAACATATATTTTTTTTAACAAACCAGTGTGCTAGATGTTATTTCAACACCAAATGCATCTTCTTTAATAGGGAAAATTTTCATTGTGAGACTAAGACCTGAACAATCATTATAAATAACCCTTAAAAATGGACTGGAGGTGAATTAGTTCATTTCGAAGAAAGATAGTTGAAATTTTAAAAGTAGCCAGGAAAAAAGTGGTAAAAAAAGTATGACATTTCAAGGAAAGAAAAGGAGCTGGAAGGGGTAGCAATTTACTGATAAACAAAGGAACTGTAATCATACCTCATCTCTTCTCCAATAAAGCTGTGAAAGTAGCATGATACTAAAATATGTGTACATCAATTCCACTGCAAAACTCAACAGAAAATGATGCCACTTTGATGTTTGCTCTCTCAATTCCAGTTTGTTGACCAGGTTTTTCCTTAACTTTGATGCGTGAAAAATCTTTTTGGCTTTCAGCACCGTAGCTGGACAAAGCAGCATTGAGTAGATGGAGGCAACCAACTCTACAGGCAGATAAACCAAGGGAGCCAAGGAGTTGTTCTGTGTTGCGCATCTCGCAATGTAATGAACACAGGTTGATGTGGCTTAGATCTTCTTCCAAGAGAAACACCAAATCATCCCTTAGGCCCTTTGGCCTTGGAACAATTAATGAAAACAAAGAACACAATAAACACCATGCAAACAGTATAGATCTTTTTTGCACTTTATAATGCAACATAAAATATATGGTCAAAATAATTTTCCATGTCCCTAACATTAATTTAACATTACCTAAAACTACACAAAAAAACCTCAGTATTAAGTAAACACAACTAAAATGCACTCACTAAAATGCGGAAATCACCTTCACTATTGTTAATATTAAAAAAAATTGTGTTTACTTTAAGGACAGTCACCTCAGAACACAAAGTACAGTAAAATGCAGTTTAAAAAAACTTTTTACTTATTACCAAGACTCACAGAAATAGATTTCCTTCACATAAAATGTCATAACTAAATTTTCATTTCACCCTTTAGCTTAGTTACCTTCCTATGTTAGCCTTTGACTTCAAACAGTCAACACAGGTTTCATCTGCGTCAGCCCCATGGTGGATGCATGCCTGTAATAAACACAATTCAGTAATTCATAACTCCTACCTTTTACTCAGTTTAGCACTAGATTATTTATGCAGGCTTTGAATGTTCAACCTACCCTTACAGCATCACAGACAAAACAGAATTCCACTGACAACCCTCTTCCACCAAGTACAAACTCTTCATTGTTGATTTTAACAAGCAAGAGTAACAGCGCCTTGTAGTCAATAGTGACTAAAAATATATAAAAAAAAATTTTAGAAAGTAATTTGAAAACTCAATATCATTTTAATAAGGGTATCTAGTGTGCTTAAAAAGGAATCATGTACTTGACCTTAACCCTCAGCTTACCTGTAAATCTGATATTGTATTTCTTCCCATCCACTTTCATCCCTTTTTCCTTTATTGTGGCCTTCTGTACATTCAGATCATTTAGGAGAGACCTCAGATTCTGTCTGGAACAGAAAAAACATGTGAAAGACATGGAAACTGTAGCTACTTAGCCTAGATTAAACAATATTCCTATTCTTAGTGGCCTTAGGACAAAACTTCTGTGCATGGAATACAAGATTCTGGAGTGCAGGTAGAAATAATTTTTTTTTTTTTAACAATATCAGGGATAGGCAAGCATCAATTTATCCCCACAATTAGCCTTGTATTCACACTGGGAAGTCTCTTGTCCCAAAGCAGGTACATGTCAGGGAAAATGAATATTGTTTATTACTTTGTACAAACAGACCATACCCAATACCCTCCTACCATACAGGAGACATAATTTTTCAGCCACTATGAAAGGAGCTGTAAATTCTAAAGTAGACAACTATGTGGGGTTAGAGATTTGAGGGTCAATCATCATATTATGATATATCATGAAATATTAGGATGCCAGGCTCTTGCTACATAAACTCACCTCTGTTCCTTGCAATTGGCAATTGCGATAGGAAACACTGATAGGGCACTTTCTGAGCTTTTACCCTTAAAGCCAATAGGTACAATTCCCACAGCAACCTGGTTCCTTCCTGGAAAAAGAAATTTAAAAATAAAAAAGAACCAAACAATGGCACACTCTCAATACATTCATACTATACAAAACATCTAATAAGATGCGGTGGTATACTCTGATCCACATAATTCTCTAGTATCTGCAGCATCTTATAGATAATTTGCTTCCATAAAATAAAGGAACTAACAGCTGCTGCATTATAGACTGTAAGAATGAGACATTCAGCTCACCACCCAGAGGACGACCATCAATCTTTATGTTGAACTCCATGTCTTCTTGGTCAGAACCATGCAGTCGTTGTTCTCTGATTGCCCAAGTAAGGACCATGGAAAGATCGACAGCATAAGCATCAAAATTTGTGTCAAGGCACCTCACATTATAGATTTCCTTAGTCACCTTGAAAACCAATGCTTTGATGGCCTTGATTTGGTTTTTAGAAACCAGAAGAGGTGTATCACTGTTTCGCTAAAATTAAAAATAGTAACAAAAATGATCAGTACAGCAGAATTAGTCCTTCTCTTTGCTTTAAGTCGTAATCTAATTTTGCTGTTTTCCTCAAATTTATGTCTTCATTTTAGAGGGAAAAGAAGTTTACCAAAACAAAGCAATATCGTCATATTTTGAAAGAAGTCAGTAAGTCCGACAGTAAACTGGAGACCTCAGCAAGGACCTATGTCTGAGTGTCCCAAAAAAAAGGGAAGTTATTGATAGCTGGCCAATTGCAAGAATACACGAAATTCCCAGATTTTACTGGACAGTTCTCACTTCTTAGCCAATCAAAAAAGAATTACAAGTATCTGAATTGAACCTGACTACTAAATATTTAAAAACTGTTTATTGAAAGCCTGCAACTTTTTTTGCCAGATATCACAAAGTTTAGCAAATGCCAAACAAAACATTTTCGAAAATTATTTAGAAAACTCTAATAAACAACAAAAGCTCACTTACTCTACTTTTTCCCAAATGTGTGACATTAAGGAGGGTCTGCCATGCAGCATCTGGGGTTCTTGTGAGAAGCTTCAAATATAAGAGTGTCCAGTCTGGAACTCTAATGCCACTGATCAGCTCGTCATGTACGTCTTCTGTTAGTAGTACTCTGAGAGTATTCTGGGTTCCTTTAACCTTGATTACATGACGAACCAGCTCTGAAATGGTGTTTTTCACTGCCTGGCCCTCACTTTCTAACCCATGGGTGAGTGTATGACAAAAAAGTGAAGAAATTGATTCATTCATGTTTTCACAGAGTGCACTCACCAATGATAACATGGTCCTACATCTTTCCTGGATGAGTTTTTTTATTCTTTATAGGCCCCAAGGGACTAACAGTAAGTTCTTCAATGCTACTTGAGGATCTACTACATTCTGTACTTGAGCCAGAGGTATTTGAGCTAGGGGAAGATCCTGCCGAAAAGCATGTTCCATTACAGTTTCCACTACTTGGGGAAGTGCTTGGGCTCGTAAACGATGTGGGTGATGATGGTGCAGAGCTTGTAGATTTCCATTTTTCCAGTTCGAGCTCAAGACTTGCAATTTTTGCATTTAAATTTTGTATGGTCTGCTCTTCATTGCTTTTGGCGCCAATTTGAGAGTCAACACAAACCGTATTCACGTAGTCCTTTATCCTGGCAAAAAATTCAGATGAAACGAGCCTTTCACTAATTTCTCGCTGCCGCAAAAGACCGACAAAAAGTCCAAATGAACTGACAACGTACACTTTGCCTGGTTGTCTTTGAAGAGTCTCCCCTTTCTCTGGGACCCACTCATTGAACGGCCTCTTCCCGCCATTGCTGGTCATGACACTCAATTCCCGCTTTGATACGGTGGATAGTTCTCCTGGAAAACGGCTGGAAAAGATATTCTGAGCAAGGAATCGTGGAATAATTCCACATGATTCCTTTGTGACTGCATACCAGTTCTTCTGATGATCGAGGCAGGGCGCAAACACTTGAATAACTGGCCACGAGTAAATGACTAGCCGAGGAGCGGGAGATTTTCCCTCCATCGCGTTTCGGCGCCAAAGCAGTACTAAGTTCACTTGAATTTCAAAGTTGCCTCTCATTTCTGATATTAACTATTCCTGGGTAATTATAAATCTAATTTTCTCGTTTTGTACATTTGTACTTGTGTTGTGGTCAACAGAACGGCACCTTGCGTCATAGGAATGGTTGTGTGACAAGCGTGACTACCCAATAATCTTCGTTGTTTCGTGTTTCGACTAAGGCTCGGTGCAGACGCCGAACCTAATTCCTTTAATTGAATATATGAAAAGATCGGCGTCTGAATCAATTTGGAACGCCTTTGGAACGGTTTTGATTCAGACGCCGTTCTTTTCATGTGCCGATCCTAACACAAACATTATTTTAGTGTATTTGCAAGCAGTTTGAGTGGTTTTACTGGAAAGTCCAAACAGAACGGTGTCTGAATCAACAGGGGTACTTCTGTTAATTTAGGTCGGTCCAAATTCGAATTGAGTTCGGCTCATGAATAGTTCGGCGTCTGAACCGGGCCTACATGGTCCTCTCCTGATCGTTTACGACATGGACAATTTGCTGTGTGCACGGCCTGTTACGTGCCACAGAACGTGAACTTTACGACATGGACAATTTGCTGTGTGCACGGCGTTACGTGCCACAGAACGTGAACTTTACGACATGGACAATTTGCTGTGTGCACGGCCTGTTACGTGCCACAGAACGTGAACTTTACGACATGGACAATTTGCTGTGTGCACGGCCTGTTACGTGCCACAGAACGTGAACTTTACGACATGGACAATTTGGTGTCTGCACGGCCTGTTACGTGCCACAGAACGTGAACTTTACGACATGGACAATTTGGTGTCTGCACGGCCTGTTACGTGCCACAGAACGTGAACTTTACGACATGGACAATTTGCTGTGTGCACGGCCTGTTACGTGCCACAGAACGTGAACTTAGATTGCAATGATAGCGTTCTACCGCAGCAAAGGAGAGAGGTCGACGCCCCTAAATGGCTGCTGAAAAATTTAAGTGTTGTGGCACAATCCTCGATACTGCTTCACTGGCTCACGCGCGCAAACTTCACGGACAACGCTCCAAAATATAAAATACTTCTCGTTACTTGTTTTCTTTTTTTTGAAGCACCGAGACGGATGGCGGCAAGCTCAATTTTTACTCTCTTTCAGCATTTGGTTCGCATCGATTTAAAAACATCTCGCTACTTACGGGTGATATCATCATCCCCCAGCCTAATAAAGAAACTTTCAAGGGCGCATAGTGAGGGCGCAAAGGGTAGATTTCCAGTAAGAGCGATGTTCCAGCTGAAGTTAAACTTTGTTTAATACTGACGAGAAAAACACCGCTGGGAATATTTTATTAAAATTTTATTTATTTATTTATTTTTTTCATTATTTTACTTCGTTTGAGTTTTTTCTGGGATGGGAAAACACAATGATCGCTTCCGAAGTCCACAGATGTTGTAAAGTATCCCATTTCATGATCTGCCATGGTTTCCTGGAACGTGCTAATTGATATTTTGTATGTTAAAAGTGTTAATTGATTTCATCCAGCAAAAGTCAATACAGCTACAAGCATAACTGACAGGAGTTAACGCCTCGGGTACACGGTGGGGGGCCGCATTCTTTTGGTGTTCAAAGCTCGTCATGAAAAATATTTGAAAACTGTTTTGGCAAAATTTCACGAAAATCGGTCCAATCTACCTACCCTCTAATTTCGCTCAAATTTTTCTCAAAATCAAATGCGAGATTTTAGTTCTTAAAGGTTTGTAATCTACTAGCGCCACACCAAGAGATTATCTCGCCTCCTGAAACCGCGAACCAATGGGAACACAGGACCTCCTCACGTCAATGACAATGCATCAAGATTTTCCCGGGAAAAGTATCGCCTAGCAGTCACGTTTTTTTTCTTTTTTTTTATCTCACTCTGTTAAACGTTGAGTAATGCGTAAAACTGGCAAAGAAAAAACCCGCGGCAAAAAAGGTAAAGCTCGAGAACCTGCTGAAAAGCAAAACAGCTAATACCCTTATCGCTGAAATGAGTTCTCTCGGGTAGGTTCATTCATGATTTCATACGATTTGAGGCGATTGGTTATGTTCTGTATGAGGGGGACTTTGGGATTTTCGGTTTTGCGGTTTTGAGTGCGGCTTTTTGGATCGGTTTTTCGGTTTTGGGGCCAAAACGGTTCGGTTTTTCGGTTTTGATGTTCAGAGCGGTTTGCGAACTTTACGTGTTTTTGCATTCGGTTTTCGGTTTTCACGAAAACTCTGATGCGGTTTTCGGTTTTTGCTTTTTAACCCCTCTAAAGGTGAAAATGTAGCGGTTTTGTCAGGTTTGCATGCGGTTTTCGGTTTTGCGGCTTATTTTCGTGGGTTTTTCGGTTTTGGAGGTTTTTTTCTCCGGTTTCGCGGTTTCCCAGAGGCCCCAATGCCCCCACCTATATCAAGACCGGTACTTGCTTATTGAAAGGAAACTTCGTTTTTACCTCATGTTAGGACGTAAGTCGTGCTATGGGGTTTAGGGTTTGGGGGCGAAATTCAATTAAAAGCTACTCACCCGCTTTGTTAGACATTAATTTACGCATAAACCTGGATTAAACACTTTTACTCCCCCTCCCCGTCAAGTTTACCTGTTCAAGGTCACGGTGTACGTATATTTGGGGGGTGGTACAAAGGCGAGAATATCAATGCTTTCAATAAGATTTGAAATAGGTGGCTACCTCGGTACAACACCCGCCGGAAAGAGACTTGATTGCGACTTAGCGTGGTGACTGTGACTTGAGCGCGGTGAAATATACCCCGTGATTCACAACAGAATACCCGCCGGAGCTCCGGCGGGTGCCGGGTCTTATTGAAAGCACTGCTGAATATGCCAAAGTACTTACACAGATTCAAAATGGCATCCTGGCCTTCGAAGCGTGATGGTTTTTTGATACCAAACTTGATCAAAACATAAGTTTACCTGTTCAAAGTCCATCCCCATCCTTGATGATCACGTTTGCAGTGCTGCTGCAGATCCTATCTGACTTTCGCATCTTGAGGTTACAATTGAGACACCGTAAGTGCACTTTTCTCGTCAATGTCACCTATCTTAGATTTGCAGTTGATGCAAATAAAAGATTTTCTAACATCAGCAGCAAAAACAGTTCCATCCCTCAAATTTGGACAATGCAAACCAGTGCCGGTATCTTAACTAATTCTTCACACATTCGCAATTTAAGACAATTTTTCTCCATCAAAACGATTGCAAACACAATAATTGTGCCAGCACGTGTTCCCCACGATCAAAAAAACTTTCCAAAGAAAGCCAGATCGCAGGTTACGTCAAGGGCGCCAAAAATTTATACCATGAGGTTGGTCAAAGGAGCCTTTGACTAACCTTATGTACGGCAAAGATAGATTTGATGGCGACCTCTTTGTTTGTAATTTGGATGCCAGCGTGGAGGAGTGCTAGGACTTGTTTTTTTTCTTGACTGGAATGGTGTCATTTTCTCTCCTCTTTGGGCCTGTTTTTTTCTTTTTCTTTGCCCGGGGACTCCTCTCTAATTTTGATTTCTGTTTTTTATCCATGAAAAAATACTTTGCACTAGCAGAGAACTTTCACGTGTGAATTTTGTCAGGTGCGCGATGTAAGCAAAATATGCAAATAACATGAAATTGCCGCGAACATTCCCCAATGGGGTTCAATGTCACCTATGTACGAGATGTCGCCCATGTACGAGATTATGACAACCTCCTGATTTATTAACTTTTATTTCAAAATACGTTTTCCTAAATAAGTCGGACGCTTTTTGAGATTTTAAAATTTTTCTTTTTGTAAACGTTAGGTAAAATGTCTAACTTCAATCTAGTCCAATAAATGACATTTATTACAGTGCGTTGAGTTCTCACTCGATGGGTGTTTGCCATCACCCGTTGCTGGGATTAGGTTTTTATTTCCCGCTTTACTGTAATTTGATTTGGTATTAAAAATAAACGGCCACTCAACTGAGTGGCCAAATTACGGCAAATAAAGGTTGTCCGTTTAATTCTCCCAGCAAACCGAGCTCACCCCTAGCAATGCACAGCGTACAACACTCGGTTATTGGCAAGCGAGCAAGAGGCATAAAAGAAAAAACGAATTTCTCAGCCTCTGAAGGTGGAAAGTAACCTTACATATTCAAGTCATTTACACCATCTTGAAAGTCAGTAGAGACAAGACACAAACAAAATGGTGCATAAAGCATTCATTAACATTTTTCTCACACTCGGTTTGCAATTCAATGGCATTACTGGACGGCATTAGTATGAATAAGACAATTATTAATGCACTTGAACAAACAATTCAGTGTTTTTTACATTCAATATGCAAGCAGCGATTTTCAATTGAAAACCGAGTTTACCTGAATTTACATTCAGTAAATTTCGTTCAGTTTATTCGCTTTTTGAAGGTTTACTGACCTCGGGCAAAATGCCACGAATAAACAAAATATCACTCGAACACAAAGACAGAATCGTGAGAGGATTTGAGGATGAGGAAGAAGATTATCTTGGGGTATCTTGGAGTCACAGACGCCCTCTGAGTAAACTGATAAACAGCAAGAGGCTTTGTGGCGCGTTACATCAGAGAGGGCAGGATTCAGGAAAGACCACGAGGAAGTAGAAACAACGTGCGCGTGGATGATGTGATGAGAGATTGCCCAGAGGAAATCCACCCGCTTGTTCATCACATCAAGTTTTTCAGTGTGTCCGCAGGGAGGGGCCTTGCAAGTTTCATTCAGAAGAGCATTCCGTCTAATGTCCTCGCCGCGGTGCGGTCATGGATCTGGGGTTTTAGTGGTAGTCGTCTCCTGAGTTCACTGTTCATCCGAGCAAGTGCGAGTAAACAGTTTTCGTTTATGATTTCCTTTAGGCAATCTCTCATCTCTTCGTCCACGCGCACTTTGTTTCTAACTCCTCGTGGTCTTTCCTGGATCCTGCCATCTCTGATGTAGCGCGCCACAAACGAATGAAATTTACTGAATATAAATTCAGGTAAACTCAGTGTTTAATTAAAAATCGCTACTTGAATGTTAGTTGAATGTTAGCGCAAATGAAAGAATATTTTTCTCTTTTGTTTGACGAATGACGCATAAAAATGCCCAAAACTGTCATTGAATGCTGATTAAATGTATTAATCGTTAATGAATCTGATTTACATGCAAATGATGTTTTTTGTCTCGAATGGTTATATTTTCACACAATTGTTCACCTTTGAACGTAAATTAATGTGTTTTTTCTTGTAATGAACAGCAAAAGGTGTAAAACATGGATAAGTACAATGACAAAGCCAAATTGTTATCCACAGACACCGACAGTATGACTCATGAAGTCGAAACAGATTGCTGATGGAATAAAGATAAATTCGAGAACAGTGATTATCCTGAGGATTCCAAATATTTCGACAAGACAAACAAGAAGGTGATCGGTAAGTTTAAAGACGAGGCTGCTTCAGTACCAATTGCTGAATTCTTCGGTTTGAGATCGAAAATGTGCAGTTATTTGAAAGATGATAATAAAATTGGCAAGACCGCTAAAGGAATATAGAAGTAGGTGATCGATAAAGACATCAAACACACTGATTACAAAAATACCTTGTTCAACAGTACATAAATGTATCCCAAAATGAAGACCATCAGAAGCAACAAACATCAACTCGGAAGTTATGAACTGAACAAAGTATCATTGTCTCGCTTAGATTATAAACGGTTCATACATAGTGATGGCGTTTCAAGTTACGCCTCCGGACATTATCAGATATGTCATGTACAAAGCTCTCGCAATCCTGAGGCAATTAGAAATAAAGGTTTTAATGTAGTTTCCTTCGCGTAGGAAACCACACTTAGTACAGGCAGGAGCCCATTCTCCTGGTATAGGGAAAGTCCCGCAACAGTTTAACAAAGACGTTAATGTAGTTTCTTACGCGTAGGAAACCACACTCAGTTTTAAGTCATTGACATCAATTTGAAAATACAGTTCCATACATATTGTTTACAATGATCTTTCTTTTATTTCTTCAACAAAGTATTCAAAAAGTTTGTTGATTTCTTTTTATTATAAAGACACTGCTGAAATACCAGGATTTTTCCTATTACTAAAAAAATCATACCTTCATCGCGCGCAGTGAAGATACTATTTTTATCTTTCACGTGTGAGGATATTGGTGTCGCCATGGTTACTACCATGACAGGAGCCCATTACTTCCTGCCATGATTAGCTAATTACAAGAGAGCTTCTTACAAGAGAGATACTTACAGCACTCGAAGATAAAATTCGTATCCCCGCGCGGCCATGTAATATCCTGTATTTCTATTTTTTTTTTTTCAATTATTTTAAGAAATTCATTGAGGATGAAATCTTCACAAACATGTACTCCTTTCTGAAATACTTCATCCTCTTCATTTTCATAGATGACGTCTTTTTTATCAAAATCGAAGAATTCTTTCACACACAATTATTGAAAGATGTTTTTACATCATCAATGAAAAAGTTTTTGAAATCATAAAGATAATCACAAGTGGTATTTGCAGAATAGAAAAATAGACCTTTATCATTCATAACCATTATATATTAGTTATATTGATTTTTAATATTCTATCCTATGAAAGAACTTGTAATGGCTCAAAAGTGTCTCTTCTGTTTTGAATGAGCATTTGCAGTTTCACAAGGTATTCTGCAGTTTTCCATAAAAAGAACAAATTCTTTTACACATTCATCATAATCATTTGAAAGAAGAGTGTTTGTAACCAAATTGTTTTTATTTCTTTAACAAATCTTTTTGAGCATCTGAGACAACACATCTATACTCTTTCGTGTAGCATTGTTCATGCAACACGAAAGAGCATACATTCAAGATTAAGTAAGATCGTTGATTTTAAAGATTTTCATTTTAAGGTAACATTTGCCTCAACAGTTAATTTTTGTGATCAAGAATATCTTTATTTTTAATGATATCTTATGCAGATTATATCACATATATTTCAAAAAATTTTATGATTATTAATTATTAGTAATCTTATTTTTATTTTGCCTTTATGTAAGTTAGTAATAGATATTAGTTTTAGGACTAGATTAAATGCACGACCCCATAAGCGCGAAGCTTTAAATACTTATCGTGTTAAAATAAAGTTGATGTTATGTTATGTTATGTTACAATTGTTATTAGGATTTTTAAATTCTTTTACAAAACCTTTGAAATCTTTATGGCAACAATTAATGATCAAATCAGGATTGCCTTTTGTATATCCTTTTTTATAAGAATCTATTCTTTTTTTAGAAGTATCTTGGTTTTCTCCACAAGCTGAAACTACTCTAACTTTGTTGTTATATTATTTTCTGATAAAATCGACAACTTTGTAGTGCAATTTTGTTTCATTTGTTATTTTCAACATATTGTTGTTAGGATTATCACACATTGAATTCACCATATTTTCTGATGGATGCAAGAACATCTTTAAAAACCCATTATTGAAAAGATTTTGCAGATTCATGTTTTCTTATTGCTTGTTTATAATCTTTATATCCTAATATTTTTGCAACATCTTTGCCAACAGACCGCAACAAACTTTGATCTCGCTGCATGAGCTGCATGCAACAGTAACCTGGTATCCGCTTCTTCTTGAGATGAGTCGAGATCAGTCAGACGTTCAACCACTCCGGATGACAACTGTTAGGTTTCTCTGCCACAGGTGACCGCGGGCGTCTTCCCTGATAATTTGTCTGTATACTTTTCCTTCTGCCATTCCTTAGTTACAAAGACTATCAATGCTTGCTTGTTACGTGAACGGCACAGGAATTTTCGGCATTGTTTGACCTTATGATCAGCTTGGAGGTTATGAAACGCGCTTCCTGAACCTTCCCCTTTGTTCTCTCGTTCCGCGTTTTTTACTGAGTCGTCTCGGTAATCATCGAATACGACATCGAATCTGTCGCTCGAAGTGTCTTCGTTTAACGCCATGCTAAGTAGAGACTCGAAAATCTCAGCAAATGTTTTCTGGTCACCCTTTAGACGCTGAACTAAAGCCGTGCCATCTATCAAGCATGCTGAGGGTTAGGGAATAACATCTGCTGCTTGTACATTCTTCTGGAGTTCCTTTGCCAAGGAGGCTTTATTCGTCTTGCGCAACGTGCCATCTGGCTTAGCCAGTGTCCATGGGAGTGGTCCGAGAGGATGGGCGAGGACTTCATTCATCTACAAATTTATGCTCTCTGCGATAACAATCATTTGTGCAAACAATCTCCTCTCGGCTTTAAGAACAACTTCCTGGTTGCTAGAAGCTTTAACCTTTATCTTCTTGTTGAGATCAGTAAAGGTCTTGAGCTTGGCTTTCTTCAAGGTGTCGTGGAATTTTACATTTGGCGGATCACATTCGAGACGCTGTTTTCTGAAAGCTTTGTAAGCCTCTTCACCGACCTCTTTCGCTCGTAGCAGATCATCCTCTACTTCAGAAGAGGCGACTTTTCCGGTCGATAGACAGACAAGATCTTGAAGGTCGGGGTTGAAGGGATTTAGCCGCGTATCTTGTAGTAATAAAATTATGTTCTTAACGTCAGTTTCATCGCGCTTGATCCTTGAGCGCTGTAAGTCATTCTGTTTCGAAGAAGAGCTGTTGATATGCAGCATGTCCTTAAGTTGTCTGACGAACGTGCTTCGATATTCCACCACCAAACAGTACTTGCTTTTTGAAATGTCAAAACGACTTATTATAAGAAACAAGAAAATTCGAGCAGGTATCCTTCATTAGCCTACACTGGGTGCCATAGGCTCCATTATTCAAAGCCTGGTTGGGATAGTTTGAAAATGCTCTGACTGGTGAAAGTGAGTTTATTTAATGATCGAACCTCCATTCACCTCTCAAATTTTATTGCCAAAATTAAAAGCATCCTTAAGATATTAATAGTCATTTATTAATGTGCAATAATAATTGTTTTTTCTAGTTTCGATTTCTTTGTTAAAAAAAGATAATAAAATAGCGATAAACAAACACTCACAGTGACCTGCCTCAGTTGCAGTCGACATCTTGATTTTATCCATGATGCATTGCGATTACAGGCTCACACAACAAATTATTTCTTTGTTGTCGTTTTTCGAAAAATATCCAAATCTAACACAATAAAACTATAAAAAAAAACTTCTTTCTTATATTTTGATACCATAAATAAAGTTTTTACTTAGGCTCCATCATTCAAAGCCTGGTTGGGATAGTTTGAAAATGCTCTGACTGGTGAGCGAGTGAGTTTATTCAATGATCGAACCTCCATTCACCTCTCAAATGATTGTAATTTTTGGAAATATGTTTACTCTTTATTGCCAAAATTAAAAGCATCCTTAAGATATTAATAGTCATTTATTAATGTGAAATAATAATTGTTCCTTCTAGTTTCGATTTCTTTGTTAAAAAAGATAATAAAATAGCGATAGACAAACACTCACATGCCTCAGTTGCAGTCGGCATCTTGAATTTTACCCCTGATGCATTGCGATTACAAGCTCACACAACAAATTATTTCTTATGTTGTCGTTTTTTGAAAAATATCCAAATCTAACACAATAAAACTGTGAAAAGAGCTTCTTTCTTATATTTTGATACCATAAATAAAGTTTTTACTTCGAAAAATAAATTCCATAGCACTCTTAAAATTTAGCCTAGTTTTCATGCAAAACCGGGCTTTGAAGATATTTCAATGCTTCAAAAATACAAAAAAGCCACCAATTTTAGATTGATATCATGACTTTTTGGAATCACCGTTGGACAAGCTAAGCTTCAAATCCTTACCACTCTCGGCTGGTCCCTCGAATCGGTCCATTTGAGGGGTTCTGGCCCATGGACTACTAGTTTCTGTTTGCTATTTATATCAAATCTGTTGTTTGTCCCCATTTTGGCATCTCATCATATGGAATCTCATCAAGAGTTTTCACCATCTTTCTGTCACAATCACCTTTGTTATTTCCCCTGTCATAGTAGATGTCATGTTTTGCGACAATCTCATTGACCTTGTTCTACAGTTTCACGTGCCATTTTGTCACCTCTCTTTTTTTTTTTTTTCTAACTGTTCGTCAAGTGGATTGTATGGCCCCTTGTATTTTTGTTTACCAGGTATAAAACCAGCTTTTGGTCTTGGCAGCTTTCCTATCACTTTATGTATGTCCTATGCTCCTCCTCTCTGATAAAGTGGATTTGTTGGATCATTAACTGAACTTTGTCTCCAGAAAAGAAGCCTCATTCAGGCTTCGATGAGATTCAGCATTTATTTCATTAAAAAAGTGTGATCAGATTCCTCCACAGGAAAGAAGAAGCCTCTGAAATCTGCCGAATTCACGAAGTATGACTTTGTTGCCGAGTTGGTCGTGGTGTCCAACCTCTATTCGTGAAGAACAGTGTTCTCGTCTCTAATTCAAAAATCCCCCTTTCTTTCTTATTTGGTATATTTTTGTGGCAAAGTTGAGATTATTACAATTTGTGTCAGGATGTTGCTGCAAATTCCATTAATCGATCATTATTACAATATACCGAAGCCTTTAGTAAAAAATGCTCCAATACTTATTACAAAAATGCCGCAGCCGTTGTTACAAAATGCGCAAACTTTTAAAAAATTCTTCGTCACACACTGATATGGATCTCGTCGAAGCGTAAACCTTTTTCAGGCTTCTTTACTGAAATTACTACAACTGCAGCTCATCTGCGAAAGTCATTGCTTTACTTGTTCTTCCTCGTGGCTCCCAAAAAAATTAACAGCGAAGACGACTATATGAGCTTAATGCTGATATTCACATTTGGAATACCTAGAATCTTCCGAGAAACTCATTTTTTTTTTTCAATATCCATGTCGTACAATGCGTAGGATTGTAAAATTAATACTAAGAACAACATATCATGATATTCTGGGGATGAAGGTTCTCTTTCAGTTTTTCCTGTTTATACTCTCAGTTTTTTGTTTTGTTTTATTTTTATTACAACCGGGTAAATGTCGGGTTCTTTAGAAATCCATATTCACTTATTACAAAGTTTAGCGAGCCGTATCTCCTTGTTAGACAGACAGACAGTTTTTTTAACGTGGAGAAACACTTAGCTAGAAGCTAGTTTACAGGTTTGCCACCAAACAACTGAAAGAAATAATTCAAATTGAAAATAACATTATTAAGAATCCCAACTGGCCGAAGGCAAACCAGTTGGCTATATTACAAGCATGGCCGAGGATTTGAAACTCGGGGCTACCGTGAAACAAATCCAAGTAGTGGCCAGGGCGAGACTTGAACCCGGGAGCGGCGGATCGCAAGTCCGACACGCTGACCACTCGACCACGCTGCCTTCGCCAGCTGTTGATGAGAATACCTGTTATTATATTGCCCGCAATCGCTCTATCAAATTTCCAAGTATTTTATATCATATGTGAAGGCCGTCACCATCAGAAATGTTTAGCTTCTTTACTATATAAAGCAAATAGATTCCGTATTGCCGTTTGTTTGTTCGGTAACAAATCACGGATGACATCAGAATGTGGTAAAAATTTAAGTGGCTTTTTTTTTTACCAGACGCGCGGGAACACAGTATTTGTTAAATGGAACACACCTGAACTCGCAGCGAAGCCGTACCGCATCAAAACACCTCTTCCCCGGTGCCACTTATAACAGACTATTTCACATTCTTAGTGACTAAATATGTTCTACATGTGTTTTAATAACAAAAAGGTTTTGATCCACCTCAGCCCAATTTTTCACACGTGGGAGTTGAAGAAATGCGTGAGAGACTGTTCTCTTCATGATATTGTGGAGGTAGAACACAGGCAGCCCAAGCTCACTACGAGAAAAGCGGACGTGACTCTTACCGTGTTGCGTAACGTTTTATATTTATAAAGATTTGTATGGGATGTTATCGGTTTGCCTTAAAAGAGAGAAAAAAATGTCTTGTTTTGAAATAAAATGGGCTCACCTTATTGCCTTGTTGTTTTCTCTGTTGATTCCGAGCGTCTCAGGCCATTTTGAAGCGTTTTCGGCGAGTTAGCGCTATGTTGGTGTTCAACTGCTAAAAGAAAGACAAGGCAGGAAACCTATTTTAGAAGCGTCCGTCGCCCGAAGCGAATAATTCCGCCAAAAAATTTCCACCAGTCTCGATTCCTCCAGAAAATCAAAGCAGAGATGTTGCAGTTCCATTTTCCATTCACTCGATTCACAATTCCTCCCACAGATCTTTCACTAGCGATACTTTTATCTCCAGATCGATAGGCTTTCCAATTTCGAATTTGGCTGCTTGAAACGATCGCTGCCCGTTCCCCGATCGCACAGTATGTTGGGTAACAAAAATAAGCCCGGCGAGGGTAGCCAGCGGCCTGCAGTCCAAAAACAAACCCGTTAGCTCCCCTGGTCCCCTCGAGAGGTTTTGTCAAGACCGCATTGTTTTGATCGACCAATCAACATCGAATGGAAATGTGTTTACTAATTTAAATGTTACTTTGCTTTGATGACATTGCTGTTTTGATCGTTGCTTTGATCTCGAATACAGACTCGTGAATACAGGATGGATCGTCATTGTTGATCTCATCCTCGAATTCGAATTCGCCGAAGTCATTATTTTTTTTGTTCCTGTTCTTTTTAACGTGATGACTTTATCGCTGGCATGGAAGGCATGGTAAGCTTTTAAAAATATAACTAACGAGGAAGACTAACTACGATACGTTCGAATTCTATCACGGATACAATAAAATATTACGAATACATGTACAATATGAACATATTTTGTTGTAGGTTGCTGCGGAACTTTGAACACTGTGAGGGAGGTCTCTTACGAATCAACGACATATTTTCTGATGCAGAGCAAGTGAAAGAAAATTTTTCCCGCCCTCCTAACTCGACATTTTTCGGGTTTGTAGGTTGTGTGTGCTTTTAAAGGCAGAAAATGGAGCTACGTTATTGGTGGAAACATGGCAACGAGAAAAAAAGAATAAATTAGTGGAATGAAAAGCGTTCGTTGATCCCTGTGGGATTTAGACTGCCGGTTTGAAAGATGAGCTTTTGTTCAAGAGTTTTACGGCTTTCCGTGCTACCTAAGTGTAAGGAAAGACCGCTGATTGCCATATGTTGCTTAGAATGATTAGGTAAATTAAAATGTCTAGCGACTGGTTTCGATGTGTCCTTGTCATTCTTTTCCACGTCTCGAAGGTGTTCTCGGAATCGGTCACTTAGTCTTCTGCCTGTTTCGCCGATGTATATCTTTTTGCAATAAGTGCGAGTTATGCAATAGATTACATTGACGGAGGTGCACGTGAAGTTCCCACCAATAACGTAGCTCCATTTTCTGCCTTTAAAAGCACACACAACCCACAATTCCTCTATTCGCTCCGACGAAGGGCTAACGCTCGAAACGTCAGCTTTTGTAATCGTTACGGTGGCCAATTTACCATTTCAACTTTGTTGATATATCCAAATTATTTGTTTAGTTAACAGTTATTCACGGGAAGTGGAGATGAAATAGAGGATATTACATGGCCGCTTGGGGATACGAATTTTATCTTCTCGTGCTGAAAGTATCTCTCACTCGTTCGCTGCGCTCACTCGTGAGAGATACTTTCAGCACGAGAAGATAAAATTCGTATCCCCAAGCGGTCATGTAATGCTCTGTTTATTATATAGATACTGATGAAATTTCCACATAAAAGACAACTTTTTTTATTCATTTTCGAAACAGCAATTGGGTAATTATGTTGGTAACCATGGCCACACCAATACACGTGAAAGATAAAAATAGTATCTTCGCTGCGCGCGGTGAAGATATTTTTTAGTAAAAGGAGAAATCCTGGTATTTCATCAGTATCTATATAATAAGTAGTAGATATTTACCGAGCTGCCAAGCGGCAAGTTAAATATACACCACTTTCAACGTCACTGAGGTGAGTAACTGCTTTAGCATATATCACACAGCTACCAAAAATTTAGTTTCATTTCTTCGATGTACCGAAAAATGGCCGAAAATTAAACTTTTGACGCGCGATTCTGTCTCTTCGGCTGCTCGGAGGTGAATAATACTTGCTATTCACTTCCGAGCCAGCCAATCAGCGTACGCGAAAAGCGATGTTCATTTGTTCGGTATATACTCTAAGTACGATACTGACGACATTCGGTTCTGATTCACAGAAACTAACCTTGCTATTCCTGAGCAAAGCTCTCGCCATACAGATCAACTGGCGTTCACCCACGGAGAAGTTTTCGCCATTTTCAGACACTGGTGCCATGAGCTGAGCAGGCAAACTGTCCACCTGAAATAGACGATCAAACAAAAACTGATGCATTTGCAGTAAATTACATCAACGTTCAACATGAATACAAACAGCTACACCACAATAAGCGTGGCACATAAAACATATGTTAGGATGTCAGTTGAAACTATACTGTCAGTAAACCAAACAAGTTTAAGGTTAAAAATTAAAGTGGCAGTGTGCCACTGAACTGGGAAAATGTTGCCGGGGTAAGAGGCCGAGGCCACTGAACTGACATCGTATTTTTAAACTCCTAGTTAAGGAAGGTCACGCTTTATAGATATGGGCGACTCCTGGAAAGCACATACGCGGTGCATACGTGGCGGAATGGATAGTGTTTCACCTCTCAAGCGAAAGACGCTTGGATTTCGCTGTCGGATGATTTGCCAACTGAGCTACAGAGAACTCGTTGCTCACTGAGCCATAAATAATTCAGAATCGTCCTGTATACTGATAGCAATAGCAATCTTGAAATAATCTTTTGCGTGAATAGATTAAGGAAGATCGTAAATTTTAAGCTCACCTGTAGTACATCTTTCTTCAAGTTTCACAAAGTTAGAAAGAGACTACAAGAGCAATAGATGCCTAGAGGTAAAAGAAGCTCTTCGGAAAAAAAAAATCTGCCGGTTGCTTTTCAAGTGTTGTTGCTGTCTTAAGTAAAACAAACTGCCATCAAAGCCAATTATTTTCGGCTAAGTGCTCCATTTTCGATCAGCTCATGCAAATATTCGGACACTCAGCCGCTTCATTCTTTTACTCATAAACTCTGTTTGCAGAAAGGACCTACCATTTCTCGGAGATGTGCTCTCTCGAGGGCAGTCCATAGTTCACTGTCACTATGTTCCTTAAATGGATCCAAGTTGTACCTGAAAAGAAAAAAAATTGAATTTAAAAAGGAAAAAGTGAATGCTAAAACAGCGAAGGAAGGTATATTTTACCACAATTGGCATAATGTCGCAATCTCATTGGCCAATTCGCCGTTGTCGATGAGAGTCAGACAACGCTGCTCGCGTCAACATGTCACGCAACTTGTCATGCACTGAAAGAATCGTTTCATTTGACGTCGATTTTGTGGTAAAAAATTTGTCCACGACATTTTGACCATTGTGATGACGAATATCGTTGTCGATAAGAGTACAGACCATGCTAAACCACTGCAGATTTGTTCAATTTACCTGACAGTACCAACAAATAGCACCGGGTCCTGAGGGATAATTGATATCCTGGAGCGAAGATCTTCCAAACCTGGAAAAACACAAATCCAAGATGGTTTAAATATTTTGGGTTTTTCTGAGAGTCTGCAAGCCACTTAAAAGTGGTTATTTTCATTTCGTATCGTCTCTAAACTTAAAACTTTAATAATCAAAATGACAAACCCAATAGCTGTGCAACTTTCATAAAAGTTTACTAAAAGCCAAACAAGTCGTTTATTTAGTTCACCCAAACGCAATCCGTTCTTCTTTTTCCAATAGAACAACAATGAAAAAATACGAGCCCCACGCAAAATCGAACAAGTACAACGACCTCAACAAATTGCCGGATGATTTAAACCAGAGGTAGACAACGGAAGCATGACCTCAAAATATAAGCCAATACAAAAAACGCTGCAATTAAACCCTGACCAAACCTCTAGTTTATGGCGACTGAATAATTTACACTGTGTAATACCACTATTTAGACTTCTTTCATAAATGGCCGGCCTAACTGCTATCCTTGACAACAATTCAATTTTCACTCAAAAGCAAGGTCAAAGAGGGGTTTTTTTTGCATGCATGCATGCATGCACATATAAAAATAACAATCGTGTTCATTAGGAAAGAGGTTAAAGAAGACGAAGGGATCTACCGCTGACCGAGAAAAAGAAGGACATTTTTACGTTTTTCTACAACAAAAGCCATAATACGGTTTACAAATGTTCTACAAACCTATCTGACGTACGTCAACATCATCAATATGCATGCTGCCCTCTTCAGGCTCAACTAATCGCCATAGCAACACCCCGAGAGAGGATTTACCAGAACCTGTTCGTCCGACAATGCCAATCTTCTCACACTTCCGGATTTCAAAGTTGATGTCGTCCAACACCAGAGGCAAACCATCGCGATATCGCATCTGTTCAACATAAAACCTATCCTCAGTTTCATGGTGTTTTATAAAGGTAACAGAGTTACAAAGGCATTAGTCAGACGTTGTGTCATATGACTGAGCTCTTTCTGAAAATCGGGCCCTGGTAGTTCGAAGGTTGGATAACGTTAAAACTCTCTCCGATAGATAACGCTATACGTTTTTCTATCACTTGTCGTCCGGATAGCGATTTATCCGCCGGATAGCGTCATCCGCGCTTTACACAACTGGGCCCAGGTGATCAGTTGCCTACTGACAGAGAAATCTGTTATTGTAGACCTATTTTCCCATAAAGGTAAGGGGATGCCTGTCCAACGGAATGAATTTCTCTGTGTTGTTAGATTTCTAGACTATACCTGAGTATTGTGATACCCATTAATATCATATTATATCATATTGTACACCCATTTCGATCGGTTCTTACGCATGATCTATTGGAGGTTAGACGCATAGATAACGTCACCATTACCAAAATTGCTTTTTCATCACATGAAACAAATAGATTCCATGTTCCCGCAGGTCCGTCTAAAGTAATAAATATATCTTATTGACCAAGCGCGAGGGCCGTACTGGGAGAACATTGGCCCGAGGTCTTGACAGTACTGACCGAGCGCAGCGAGGTCCGTACAAAAAAGACCGAGGGCCGATATTCTTCCAGTACGGTCCCGAGCAAGCTTGGTTAATAAGAGATTTATTATACGAGTGAAGTTCGAAGGGACACAAGTGCGGTATCATTCGGGACCATTCGGGACAGTGCCCGGTCCAATACTGAGAGAATATTGACCGGCAATTGAGCATTTTGATTAGTTATTGGCCCTCTGACTTCTCGAGTCGTGTAATAAAACACGTTATCCATTTGACCATCAGATTTTCATTGCATTCTCTTTTGTCGTATATGTGAACGATCCTTCGCAGTAAAGCAATATTTGAGCAATAGTGAAAATCAGACCTGAAAAAAATTTCAGGCCTGTACGGGATTCGAACCACTGACCTCTGCGATACTAGTGCAGCGCTCTACCAATTGAGCTAACAAGCCAACTGGGAGCAGGCCATCAAATTAATTCGACATAAACCCGTAGATGATAAAGGCCTTATCCAGTTTTGGCTGTCTTAAGAATTTTTTTTCATCCAATTATTTCCAAATTGGACAGCGTGTAGTCCTTTTACATTTTACTAATAGAGGATACAAAAGGAGATGTATATTTTTCTGTAAATAGTTTGGCAGTAACACAGCGGGCCTCACTGAATTTACCAACCTCCGGCAGACTTTATGTAGGTTTTGTAAGTTTGAAATGTCACTGCTCCTTTAGCTCGATCTTCTTGTTGAATAAGTTTGCCAGCTGTGAAAGAAGGAAAAATGTTTAACAATTGTCACTATCGTAGTACAGAAAAATTGAGACTACGAAAATATTGGAATCTCAATCAATTCCCATTTCACGGGCTAATGCTCTCTGCGTGGCTGTTTCATACTTCTATTTGCTTACCTGCACAGAGAGAGGCATCATGCAAAAAATGCAGCGAAAACACTAAAGAGAACCCATCGCAGTACAAAAACTAAATTGGACAGTCTATTTTCGACGACCATAAAACCGTGCACTGAGTGAAAAGCCATGCAAGGCGATCATTCATTTCGAAACTCGTGATTTTATCTTTATCTAATGCTACCACAAGCAACCGGTTACCTTGCTCACGTCTCGCCTTTTCCTCCTCCTCTCTCCTAACAACTGCCTCAGCCTCCAGTCCACTCTTCTTCGAGCTTCGCCGTTTGGCACTGCCACGAGAACGTTTGCTAACTCGATTGTTCAGTTTGAAGGGTTCAAAGTTGCCATCGGTAAAACTGTCCCGAGTAGAAGTGTGTCTTTGACCTACTGAGAGTGTTCGTTCAACAAGTTTGCGGATGTCATCTGGTGATAATGGCGTGGTTGGACTATCTGCTTTTCGTTGCGCGTCAGGAATGGGAAGAAATGCGTCCTCTTCGTCTTCAAGCTCTTCTTCGACTTCTCTAATGAACAGGCGAATCAAAGTGGCAAATTCCTTTAAAAAGAAGAAGAAAAAATCAGTACTTACGTTAAGATTATTGTTTTTAGTCATCTGTTCCCACGAGTAGCTTATTTGTAACTTTAATGGACACACTTAAAAACTATAATCACGAAAAAGCACTAATGAATTTGAAAACTGCTTAGTATTTGTGTGCGAGCAGAAGAGCTGTTACCCCATTGTTGCGTATAAGTTCCTCATAGGACCCTCTTTCAGCAATCTTGCCATTTTTCATGTATAACACGACATCGCACTGACTCAAGTACTGCAAACAAAGAATAAAACATGTAGTTAATATCGTAACACGATAACAGAACTAACTGAGGCTAACAAATGCCAACCTTTTCACAGAAAGTTCCCCACAGGCATATAAGTCAAAATCTTTATCTAAATATTCTCTCTGTGTTTCAGTCCAGGGCTCTCAGTCGTTCTTGCGAGCAAAATTCAAGACTTATTTCAAGAAAATGGTTTCTTTTTCTGCCCACGCACTTTGAACACATAGAGAGAGCGATGCAATGTATACCTTACTTAAATATTTTATGGATTAACTCAATTTTGACTCTAACACATTTTATGTGAGATTCGACTTACTGATAAAAATTTTACTCTGAAATAAAGCAGTTGAAAATTTCCAACCAATTTTCCATTCCTCTCCAGTTCTGGAAAACCATATATGACAATCCCGTGACCTGCTTTGCCACATATGACAACACTGCAAAGTGACAGCCTAGAGTACCTGTAGCTGATGTGTTGCAAAAAGAATGGTTTTATTCCAAAGGGCTCCTTTGATACAGTGCTTGAAAATGTGCTGTCCAACATGCGCATCAACTGCACTCAGTGGATCATCCAACAAATATATATCCTGCATGGACACAAATAAGTCACAACCATAAATAAATATATCTTACTGGACGTTTTGTTGTGTAGTATCGCTGAGTATTTTTACGGGTCAAAATACTAATAACGAGTAAAATTTCTCAGCGATATGACACACCAAAACGTTTAATAAGTTATTTATTGTCCAACACGCCAAATTGTTACTTCAGTACGGGCGAATTTCGGGCTATTTATTAACGAAGAGTGCGTGGTAGATGTAAAGCGGAACGGAGCGTTGTCGTGTTAATGTTCCTAATTTCTTCAATAAATGATGGAATTTCATTTTCGTTCAACTGCTTTTCTTCGTTCGATTTATCTAATAAACTTGGATCAATATTCGCCAGCCATTCCGACTCTTTGTCGTCTGAAAAATAATTTCAACTGTCCGCCATTTTTTTCTTTTTTTGGACAAATACTGCGTGATATTTTCCCGGGGGGGGGGGGGGGAGGACTCCCATATGAAACACACGTGGATGCTCGTCGTCTCGCTTAGGGGTGTAAATTTTAGATTTTGGTCTCGCTTAGGTTGTTCCGGGCAAAGCGCCAATATTTTAAGTCGCCAAGGTCTCGTTTAGGGTTCCGCGAAGAAACACAGAATTATGCGAAGAGAAACAGAAGTCAAATTTTCTTTTTAACTTGTTTTGTTTACCGTATTACCTCTGTGATTTTAAATCAAAGATATCTACAAATAGTAGAGAGAATTATAATCCGATTAATGAGGTCTCTTATAGGGGTCAAAATTTGCTTAAGCCACGCCCAGATTGGTCTCCCTTAGGGGTCACAAAAAGCTTGAGCCACGCCCAGATGGTCTCCTTTAGGGGTCACAAAAAGCTTGAGCCACGCCCAGATGGTCTCCCTTAGGGGTCACAAAAAGCTTGAGCCATGCTCAGATGGTCTCCTTTAGGGGTCACAAAAAGCTTGAGCCACGCCCAGATGGTCTCCTTTAGGGGTTAAATTCAAAATTTCCGACGAGCATCCCCGTCTGTCTCATATGGGAGTCCCCTCCCCCCCCCCCGGGGATATTTGTACTCGTCTTGGGCGTTATTTGTACTCTACGGAGTGTAATTGGATGACGAAAACTATACAAGTTTCACTTTTCAAAACAGAATGAACAGCTCACCATGTCATAGTATAGGGCTCTTGCTAAACTGATTCTCTGCTTCTGGCCTCCACTCAGGTTAATTCCGCGTTCCCCGATCTACAGCATGAAACAATGAAAAATCATCACAGACGAGTGAAATTTGTTTGAGAGTCAAACATCAAAACCAAAGGTTATCACAACAACAGCACTAATCAAAGGAAAATGTCTAAACGAGGTAATTCTAACTCAAAGGAAACAAAAGCGAAGCGGTTTAAGGCGTGGGAAAACGCCGGGAACCGTTCAAATCTTGCGTCTGGTTGGTTGAGGGGTAACAAGAGGTTTAAAGACTAATCACAAAGCGAAATAAACATCATTTACAACGGATCATGATCACTTTCGCAATTTTGCTGTCAATTGAGCTACTACTCGTCACTTTATCTATCTCTTTGGGTTAAGTATCCATATCCCAAACTAAAAATCTCTTCCTTTCGACGTCCAACAAACTGGAGCCTACGCTTTTCAGAAAAGCCAGAAAAGCCTTTGAGGCAGCGGTCGTAAAACTTTATCACCTGTTAAAAAAATATTACCGAAACATTATAAAACACGGGAAGAAAGTAATTTTCACCTCCGTTTCATCACCATTGGGTAATATTTTAAGGTCCTGCTCCAAACTACAGGCAAAACGGGCCGTTTTATATCTGAAAGAAAAACGTGAAATAAAAATAAAATCGTCATCATCGCAGAACATTCATAAAACGAAGTCAGTTGGCGGTCACTTGAATTACTTTTTACTGAAAGCTGGAAAAAAAAAGAGAGAAAAAAAAGGAACCAAATATCATATACCAATAATAAGTTTGTCTTTGTGGCTTGTAAGAACGCGATATCAAGTCGGTTCACTAACCTTACATCATTATAAGGTTTACCCAACAAAATGTTCTCCTTCACTGTGGCATTCATGATCCACGCCTGTAACGCAAGCAATGAGCATGTTAGGTGCAATACCTCGGATAAGAAGCGAGTCAACTCTAGAATATAACATATCGTGAAAGATCACACATGTTTACGATTTTCCCCTGTGAGTGTCTCACAAATTATGAAAGTCTTTTACAAAAATCTAGTCACGTTACTCACGATGCACTAAACTGATTGTGGACTGAACCATCGCAAGAGTTATAAGACCGAATTAAGTTACGAGATGACTAGAAAGTACCGTAGAAGTAGATTGAGATATTAGATGGACAGGTTTATTGTTTTTACCCGCCAACCTTCACGTTAATGTAAAGGCTGGAGGTCAAACGGCACTGTTCTGTATTGGCTGTACAGTCAGACGGTACTAACCTGTTCGGAAGGTACAGTCACATGGTACTCTTCTCAGTGTAGAGTACATACAGTCACTTGGTACTCTTCTGTACAGTAGGTACAGTCACATGGTACTAACCTGTACAGGAGGTATAGTCAGATGGTACTAACCTGTTCAGAAGGTACAGTCACATGGCACTCTTCTCAGTGTAGAGTACATACAGTCACTTGGTACTCTTCTGTACAGTAGGTACAGCCACATGGTACTAACCTGTACAGGAGGTATAGTCAGACGGTACTAACCTGTTCAGAAGGTACAGTCACATGGTACTCTTCTCAGTGTAGAGTACATACAGTCACTTGGTACTCTTCTGTACAGTAGGTACAGCCACATGGTACTAACCTGTACAGGAGGTATAGTCAGATGGTACTAACCTGTTCAGAAGGTACAGTCACATGGCACTCTTCTCAGTGTAGAGTACATACAGTCACTTGGTACTCTTCTGTACAGTAGGTACAGCCACATGGTACTAACCTGTACAGGAGGTACAGTCAGACGGTACTAACCTGTTCAGAAGGTACAGTCACATGGTACTCTTCTCAGTGTAGAGTACATACAGTCACTTGGTACTCTTCTGTACAGTAGGTACAGTCACATGGTACTAACCTGTACAGGAGGTACAGTCAGACGGTACTAACCTGTTGAGCAACGTATGCAACGGATCCACCAATGGTTACATTCCCCTTCTGAATCCTCATCTGAAAAAGCAGCATGCATTAGATCCATGCATCTTGGACTATGTGATAACTAAGTGGTGCAATGAATTAGTACAACTTTATTTCATGCACTACAGCAGTTAAGACAAGGACCCCTTCCATTGAATGATCGAAAAAGCCCATCAGGTCTTATGTGTTAAGAGACACCCTCGGGTTTGGGTAAGTAATTTGGTTCGACGTCGATAATCTGTTTCACGAAGCTCATAAAGGGAAAATAAAAAATATCCTTTGGGTATTCCCTCGCAATCTGTGACTACATTCTTCTGCAAGTAGATGAACGTTTAATCATGGAGAAGGAAGTGCTTCCTCTTTCGGGGCTCGATCTCGTTTGCCGTGATAGTCAATTTTAAACAGAGAGGAGTGGTGGACTAACGCTTAAGTCAAAGTAGCAATTCAACGAATGAAACAGACAGTGAAAGATTTTCTTGTCATCTTCTCCGGCTACTGGCAAGACTAACCTGGCCAAGGAGAGCTTGTAAAAGGGAGCTTTTACCACTTCCCACGCTTCCGCAAATACCAATCAATGTTTTCTGCAAAAAATAAGCATAAGCGAAAAATGGCTAAAAAAAAACGCAAAATAAGCCTGACGAGTCGGTAATTAAAACTTCGTAAAACGAATCCCGTGAAAGAGGTTATCAAGATACTGAAATAATAGAATGTCGGATACACAAAGATACCTTGTTGACAGTGAGATCGATGTCAAACAACGCTGGCTCTAATGTGGTCTGCACTTCAACAGGACCAGGACCACGCCCACGCCCACGGGGTCCACCCCGTGTAGTCACTTTCTTTCCATCATTGCTACGCCCTTCTTCAAGAAGCTTCAAACCTGCGTTTTCTGTAAATTATGCACCAATTTCAAGAAGTCAATTTTCAAACTTAAAAAAGGGTTCTTCAAGACCAGAGTTTCGAAAAACACAAAGTACTTTGCTCGAACTGGAACAGGCAATGCAGACATCAGTGATAACCGTTACCATAAATTATTTGATTTACTTAACGGAACATAGGAAATGACAGCAAAATCAATGTAACTGTCTCTTCTAAGGTGCATTCCTTTAATGGACTGAGTTTCTAATCCCTATGCTTCTTTTTATTGAGTGAACATGAAATACCGTTTTCTGCAATTTATTTCGGTTCCAAATTCCTTTCTTAGGCCCAGAAAATTTTCAAATTCAGAAATATGGGCTAAAGAACCAGGAAATTTTGTGCAGAAATGTTATGTCAACTTACCATCCTGACCGGTTTTTTCAGCACCTTCTCCGTTCTGTTCCTTAACCCCATTAGCATGCACCTATAATCCACAAACACGTATTTGACAAAGATTTCTTTGGGTAATGGAGCCCTCTACAAGACCCTATTTAAGACACGTCTTTTCTTAAATCCCAAACACTTCTTTTCATATCAGTCAAACGGTACCTTGTCCCAGGCAAAGGTAGCTCCGGTTATTGACAGAGATACTTGAGGGTCGGTTGGTCTTTCAACAAAAGGCTGAAGTTCTTCCATTATCATCAAACTCTATAAATTTAATCAAACAACGAGTAAGCATTTGGTACGTAATGACTGGAATGGTGATATGATTACACTCATCAGAAGGGCAAGAACATAAAAACAGTTAACTTTGCATTGTTGATTGTGCGTTTAACTTAATCGGGGTTTGTTTCGCTCTCTACATTTTCATGACATCGTTACATTTTTGGGATTAAACAATGAGCATGCTGGTATTTTCATGTTCACTCAATAAAAACCTTCCAGTTCGATGTAAATAAAATAGATCATACTAGATTATCTGAGTGCGCTTACAAAAGATTATTTATCAATGTGCCCTTTGATAACATTGGATTACATTTACAACACTATGATGCATACCCGAAGTCTTTTCAGTGCAATCCTCCCTTCAGCCAGAGATCTTATCCCAAATGGTAAAATAGCCAAAGAAAATACCAAAATATTGAAGAGCGTCGTCACTGTGAATGCCTGGAGAAATGCACGTTATCGTAGTATCAATAAAATCTACGCTGTGGTAAAAGCGAAAAGTAATTCCCTCATACTAACTGCCATTCATTTTGACATATTATAGTGGAAGCTATACTTTTAAATAACGGCAGCAAAAACAGCCCAGCAATTGGGAAGGTACTGTAAGGAAAGCACTGTCTCACAGACGATGGGCTCCTTAAGCAAGAAAGATAAAACCCTTCCGGTGTTCTGATTGGCTGCCCCAGAAGATGAAATGGGTCCACTTATTTTTCTTCCCGATAGATATTTCTTACATTGCACTTCCAAGAGACCCTTTTTAAAGAAAAATTTTTCCGGCAGTTTCCTCAGCAAAGGCGTCAACAAACTCGTCATTCCTTCATCTTATATAGTGCAAATAATGAAAGGTGCGAATGCGTTTTGTAATTCACTATTATCAAAAAGTCTAATCCTTTGTTACTAAGCCTGTTCAGTAATAATAGGAGGCTGTTGCCCAAATACAATTTTTTTTTAATCTTGATGTCTTATTGGCGTCACACAAATGCAATATTGAGCACTTGCTTGGAACCTTAACAAACCCATGTAGGCAAGAAAACCAACACTTGTGAAGTAGTGAGATTAAATTAGTCAATTGTGAAGATTAATAATTCAATAATTATTAATTACTTGTGAAGTAGTGAGATTCTTGCCAGTAGCAACATGTACACTGAATGTTGCTACAGTGGCAATAGTTGGGACAATCAATGCCATGGCGATGTTTAATCCTTGAAGAAAAGCACCCTTCATGAGGTGCTTTCTTTATTACGAATACCTACAAAAACAAAGAATAAAAAGAAAATTGAGGATTTTTTAAATTCGAATACCTTCAAAAACAAAGAATAAAAAGAAAATTGAGGATTTTTTAAATTCTTCAACCACATGTACATTATTGTACAGTATTGTACAGGGTCTGTACAGTGGCATCAACCATTTTAATGTAATTTTCACTTTTATCGTTATTTGAGTTGCATTACTGTTACATTGAGTAAGGTTTGTTTAAATGCTTTTTGATCTGACAGGTCTGACGTGAAGGTACAGGTGTACCTGTAGGTTAAGTTATTGAGGATGACCAGCTATTTAAAAAATGTCCACATACGTACGCTTTAGCAAATGACTTCTCCCAAGCATACATCTTGATAAGTTTGATACAATTCAATATTTCATTCATCATTCGGACCTAAAGATGAATAAAAAAATAACATAGTTAAACCACTTCTGAATAGTCAAACTTAGAGACAAAGAAAATGTGCGGTAAGTCGGCAGTAGCACAAAAAGGCTACGTAAATTGCTCTCTTTCTCGGGGATAAAATTAATGCAGGACAGGTTCATGCTTAAAGTAATTTTATATTCACAATCACTTTAAATCGGATGACTGACATTTGATGAAATATAGAATTTGCACTTACCCTCTGATCTGACACTTTCACTACTTTGGTGCGAAATTTTCCCTGAAGTTTACCAATAACAGCCTGAAAAGTAAAATTAACATATACATGTGACATTTTGTATTTCTTACCGAAAAAGCTGTCTCAACTTTCAGACTATATGCAACCACTTGCAGTCTAATGAGGGGAGTCAAAGACATAGGGGACACCTATATTATTTCATACTGCACCATACACCGAATGCAAATATGGCGTCCAATTTGAATTGCCATTGTTCTGGACTGACTAGCCTCATCTTCGCGTGGAAACACGAAAGGATTATTACATGCGTGAGAGGCTAGTCTATCCAGAACAATGGAAATTCAAATTGGACGCCATATTTGCATTCGATGTATTCATTGTTTGATATTTTTTTCATTTTACCTGGACAGGAAAAAATAGAAGAAATATACCACATCCTATCAAAGCTGATGGCCCAATGTAAATAACTGTGTAGATGATTGTACAAGTGATAAGGACTGGAAAACCTGAAAAATTTAAAACCAAAAGTGTCTTGTTACAGCTGTAAATTTTAGTCAGCTTACAAGCTTGAAAGCTCATTATCAGGCATATTATTCTGATTCAAGTATCAAAGGAGCAACTGGAAGTATTACAATTCCTCGAAGGGTGGGATTCCAAAGGTTCCCCCCCCCCCCACTTCCACCTTAGCATTTCATCCTGACAGTTCTCTGACATACACCCATTTGTACTCATGAGTGGAGAGATATTGCCAGAGTAAGGTATCCTTACCAAGGACAGGGCACAGTGACTCAGCTTAAAGCTTGGATCTACTACGTCAGCATGTTTCATACAATATCAACAACAGCAGCCCTGATTACATGGATCATAATCAATGAAAATAATTGTTAAGAGTCAAACTATAAATATTTGTCATGATAGATAATGCTTTCAGTAATTTTTATGACTTTCATGACCCAAACTTTAACTCCAAGGCCGAATTGTTCAAAGGTTGATTAGCACTAACCCAGGTTTCTTTATTTCTCTATTCAAGAGCCTTTTTAACATAATTGTCCCTATTCTTTTGAGACCATCCAATCATCAAATTGCAGGCAAAACTAATTGTACTGGATTTTTATTTTAAGCTTTAATATCTTAAATCAGATTTCACACTAACCCTGGGTTATCTTAGCCTAGCTTTGAACAACTCTCTCCCAGGAGTTACCAAGCATAAAGAATGCTTTTGTGAAAATTCAACCCAGCCCTTATATAAATGGCACACAAAAAAGTAGCAACTCAAAGCTTGAAATATTATTTTTACAGTTTGTGTAAAACAATGACCTATCATGATGGCATTAAATAATAAAGCAGTCATATCCAAATTAAACAATATACATTCTCACCAAAAACAAAGCTGCATAAGGTTACACCTTGATGGACTCTGTCTGCATCAGACGCACACAAGTTCACAAACTATATAACAAGAAGGAGTTATATGAATAAATAATCCTACACTTTTTTAAACATGCTTATGGTTGAAATGTAATTGTTGTGATTTGCAACAGAGAGATGGTAGAGTGATTTTAAGCTAATAAGCAAACCAACTAATATTTCTTAAGAATTCCTCAGATCATGTCTTTACTCTTGTGCAAATTTGTGGGATTAAGAAAAGTCTTTTTCTGATATTGATTCTCATTAACAAAATCTTTTTATTCTAGTAAAAAGAAACAACCATATATAGAAAGACTCAGGAAGTCATTTTAAGATTCACAGGGTAGGAATGTTTTCTTTTCACTTGTTTGTAGAAAAATAATAATAAAAAATAGGACTGTGGTTGTAAAATTAATGAGACAATATTTTTCCTCATACCTCTCCAATGGACCTTTCTCCTACATTCCTCAGTTTTGACACCTTGTTGTAAACCATTGTTAGAATCATAGCCCTGGCTCTGGTTCCAGTGCAAGTATTTGTGAAAAATGACATTGACAAGAATACACTCCTTCCTACCTCTGCCAATAGGAGCCCAATAACCTGCATGTAGACAACACAACTCATTGATATAAAAACAACAAAAAATGGTAAAACTGTCTAGTTTATAGTCTGCTGAAACATTTGTGTTGGGTGATCACCTTACAATCGCTATGGACAGCTTTCTATTCTAATTAAGTTAAAGAGTTTGCTTAAGTCTTAATTTTAAACTTTTTCTTTTTTTCCTTTTTTGCACTGTTAGCAAATATTCCAAACAAAAAAAAATAAAAATTGAAATCCAGGCTATTCTTAATGATCTAAGTACAACAAAACAATAATACTTATAAGAACTATATGTCACTGGACACCATGCATTCATGTAATTCTATTTTGGAGTGCTCAGCTCCATGATGGCTATTTTAGAACAGTCTAATTTCAGGCTTGTATGTCCATTCTCATCCACAAGAAGAAAAAGAAAAAGTCAGACTGGTCTTATAACCTACCCAACCAACTCCTTCTAGTTTTGATGATGAATCTTTTTCTTCTATATATTCCAGAATTTTACACACAAAGATGGCCTACAGAATATAATTTTAAGGGGTTAGAATTCTATTTTAACAAAATGTAAACCATTTTCAAAAGCATAAGAATTATTTGAATCTAGGGCAAGCAAATTTAAAAAAAAGGATATCAACATTTTTGGGGAACTACAATAAAATTCAGTTACAAGGTTCTTTATATATGAGAGTCCTCATTTAATTAAACTGCATTAGAAACTCTAAATAGTGTACATACACCAGAAAAGCTATGAATTTCTGATAACCTTCAAAGTATTCATAAAATAAATTAAAGCAGTTTTACTTACTGGGCCAAGGAAGCTGATAAGTTGGGAGAAAATTAGAAAGGAAATGCCAAAGAAGATCCTTGTTTTCACTCCTTTTCCAACAACTCTGACCATACTAGCATTATTAAGTCCCCTTTGTTTGACTTCTTCATCCCACAATCTCATCCCTCGCTTAAAGTTAACTTCTGCAGATTCATATGGGGAGATTTTATCAAAATCGTCCAACTGTAAAGATCCCTTGAATCCTCTGCAAATAACTGGAGTGGTCCATGTCAAGAACATCAATGACAAAAAGCCTGCTTCATCAATTGCTGGTTTAGAAGGATCCCTGAAACAAAAACAAGATCAACCAAATACTGTTTAACATTGGTGTTCAGCCTACTCTCTACCAACTTTGTTTTTAACCCTTTGACTTTTAAGAATCTAATTTCTCCCTTGAATCACATATTAGGGTAATGAGAATAAAGCAAATGATCAGTAACTAAAGAAGCTCTTGATTGTTAAACAAATTCTCCTTGTCAGCACCATAGGAAATGTATAGAGAACAGCACGGAGTATATGCATACTGATGTTAAGGTGAAAAGCATTTAAACTACAGGGGAATAAACTACACTTTCAATCATTCACACAGCTTACACAGTGAGCCTTTACATATGCATGTTGTTAAAACAATTCTGATGTCCATTTAAGAAGTTACTACACCTTATATCTTTTGCTCATCGTAAGCAATGTTCTTCCTCAATTTCAGCCCAACAGGTGAAGTGGTTTTCCAATGCAGGGTATAATTATACACAATAATAATAGGTCAACTTTCAATTATTCTAAGCACTTCCAGTTGTTCTGGTTCCAACCAGTAATTTTTGTTGTCATAATAATAACCAGCAATATTCAGCTAGTTCCCATTAAGAGCTTATTAAGGAAGCAGCTTTCATGATGTGACATCACAAGGTTAACCCGAATTACACCCTTACATCAGCATGCATATTCGCCATACTTTTCTCAATACACTTCCTTTGGTACTGACGAGGATATTTTGTTCAACAATCAAAGCTTGTTAGGCTTGTAATCATTTCCTTTATTCTCATGGTCTTAATAAATGATTCTGCTGCATTACAGCAAGGAGAAATTACATGCCGGTCACTCAGGGTTTAAAAGGTTAATCCATAACATCAGGGTTTTGCTTTTGATGTACATGTCATTTTTGCCAGGTTTAGTAGCCAGCACCAGGTACAAAACATCAGCACAACTTTGGCCATAATAGTAAATTTCAACATGAAAAGAGTTTTAGGGGCTGGTAACTAGTGGTAATATTATCATGCTATATGCTTCAACAGGATGAAAATATTTGCAAGCCTGACTGACTTAAAATGGGAAAAACTATGCCCTCTGCTTTCCAAATGTGGCCTCTACTTTGAACTTACGATTAAAGGAGTATAGTTTTCTAATAACTAGACAAGACCTCCCACTATGAAATAAGTACAATAAATGTAAATCTTTTGATCTTGTCACGCGAACATTACGACAAAGTGCAGATAATTCCAATGACGGTTTTTTTTTTTTTTTTTTGTATTGTGGGTTGCCTATTGATCGAAAAAAATGGGTTCTTTGTGAATCAGTTGCGATGAATTTTAGTATTGTTCAAAAGTATAAATCTATAGTAGATATTTACACCATTCACTCCCTTAAAGATAGAAAATATTATACATGGTGTAACAGTAGTCATACGAGAGACATCGATATCGACAATATTAACACAAACATATACACAAACGAAAATGAAAAGATATTCAGTCAACCGGCAATTGATCCCTAATACATCGAAGTGATAAGGATATACTGTTCTTCAGTTGTTATGGGTTAGGACGTATTTTTACCTGCGAGCGAAGGGCAAGAAATGTTTCCAATTATACTTGGAAAGCCCTGTTTTCCTACAGGGTTCTTCTTCAGGTGAGTGTGTGTTCGAGGGACTTTGTCGTAGATCTTTGCTAAGATATGAGTCATTAGTTTCCTCAGAAGCCATGCTACTGGTTCCCAGAGATCACTCATAAATCATCGTCCAAATGTCTCATACTAACTGAAAATTTGCTGGTCCATCGATCGAACCTTTATGCTTCGCAGGCATTTTTGACGTAACGTGCTTGTCCCCGGCCCCAGGCATGTGGCTGATTAAATTCTGGAACGGAATGGAACGGTGATGAACACGATGGAACCGGGCGGACGAAATAGAAAGGTCGGGCGGAAAAAGTTTCGCGCATAAATAAAGGGGTGGTTTCCTGTTGAGAAAATTGTAATAAGGGAACTAGGGGTGACTTTTTGGGTCAAAAAGCGGATCCTTATCAGTGATTTGAGACGTAACTCAGTTGAGAAGTTCATTTAATTCATTGAATAAATGTAAATTTGGAAAACAACAATTTTGTGTTTCCTTTCTGAGGGCATGGTCATACTAGACGAAATTCAAATTTTTCCAATTTTTCTCAGATCGAGCTAATATCCTTTAATAGACCAAAAATTCACTGATTGGCAAATTCATTTAT
Source organism: Stylophora pistillata (assembly GCF_964205215.1). Lineage (NCBI taxonomy): Eukaryota > Metazoa > Cnidaria > Anthozoa > Scleractinia > Pocilloporidae > Stylophora > Stylophora pistillata. The sequence goes on along the minus strand of NC_142521.1, from coordinate 5,258,749 downwards.
CACAAACCCATCTCGCTCTTACCTCTGTGGCAGATATGTCAGTTTCGACCAACATAAAGTGATGAACAACAACACGATAAGTGAACTGGTAAGAACAAGAACTTGGGCTTATGAAAATATTATGAAAAACAATTTGTCTCACAAGTGTTAATTGTTTTGAAAGATTTTACCGGTTTTGATATTCTCAATCGTTCAGCGTTCAATTTACTCGATAAAGTGAACTTTAACACTACTCTGGTATTGCTTGAACACTAATTGAAATATAAACGACGATTCTTTTCACTTATAAGAATGGTAAACATTACTGACTATGGTTTGGCGGGCGCATTACGACGATGAGTGCCGGGGGACGGCAAAGTATGAAATCCAACTGCACGTCAGTTATTTGCAGGTAAGAGAATTTTTCTCCATAATGTCGGATGCATGTTTTGATTATGCACAATTTTGTCGTTAAGAAAAAAACTTATCTCTGATCTTGCTTGTCCTGAGTTTTGATGAACTGATTTTAAAATTCCTTTGAGGAAACTGCTCACGGTTTCTAAGAGTTCAAACTGATTTTTTTATGGCCGATCTCTACATGTTCTTCATTGACGCAATGGTGAAAGCAAAATATTTTCACCCAGAAAGCAAAATATTTTCAAACAAGTAGTTTCAGTGGTCAGTTTGGGGAAATCCGTACAAATCCAAACAACTATTCGCTTCAGAACTATATTTCAAGACGTTTGAGTAATTTCTATGCATTTACTTGATCGCTTTCTTGTCTCATCGAGGGCGACTTTGCCAATTCTTTCCCACTTGGTAACCACTTTGATCGAGGGCTTTGATTGTGTCGTTAAAGGCCTCTCTGCTTTAATTCATATCTGTATATGGTTCTGTGTTGAAGCGTATATTACAGTTTCTTCCATCGCCAAAACCACGAAAATTATTGAAATGTTTATCAAATTTGACTACATAGCTACTGAAAATTACTAAATTTCTCCCTTGTTATTTTCCTGATCCGGCTAAAACAAAAGAAAAGAACTCGTCAAAGTCCATGTTTCGCATTTATTTCACTGGATTCGTTCAAACATCCTTTTTTTATATTTTCGTTGAACTAAAATGATTGAAAAAAATTGTTTGCCAGATCATGAGCCTTGCATGATATCAAGAAGAAAGAATTCTCTTTTTGTTTACTGGTGTAATTTACTTGGACAGTTGACGACGACACATTCAAATTAGGTCAATTAGTTTCAGTTTGACAGTTTGTTAACAGGAATTAATTCGCTTTCGAAATTGATTCGCCTGAACCAATTTTTTTATCAGTTTACCAGCCAGTGAAAATTTCTCAGTAGCTTGTCAGATCCAATCATTTAATTTTGTTTTCCATACCAACAAACGGACAAAGTCTTGTTAACACGAACTGAATTCATGACTTCTAAATCAGTTCTTAGAGACACCTTACTAACACCCAAAAACTCTTGTTGATAGGCAAGCGGGGTGAAAAGAGCAAACTGATTTATACAGCTAGCGATCAATAAACGTGATAAACTTCTTTGGACAACGGATCGGTTGAAAAAAAACACACACAGCTCATCGTTGAATCCAACGAGATTCATTGAAATTGTTGGGCTTTTGGAATTTATTACAAGTGAACTCCGTAAACTTATTGTGACGAACAATTCCTTTGACAAGATGAGAAATGACGGAGCGACACGCAGTCAGTGAGCAAACTAACGAGCTATCGCAAGCTAAAATATATATATATTTCAGGGAGGGTTATGAACTAGATGGCTTTTTTCTCAACCCTTCTCCCATTTTTATCAATGCTTAATTCGATGTTCGCTCTCGTTCTTCTCCAATTTGCTCTCAGGCGACTCAGGTGCATGGATCTTCCATAGCAGTACTCATTTTGGGTCAGGACAAGTTTTTAAGCTTTATTTTGAACAGAAATATTTATTGAACAGCAGAAGCTGAATACAGTATAATTTCTTATGCGGTAAGGCTACATAGTGGATGATATAATTGAAGTTAAAGCCTTTATATAACGATAAACACTTTGTGTTCGCTACAACTTAGTAAATTGTTTTCACCACCTCTGCTCATGACGAGTTCGAGATCTTTGAAACGCAAAGCCGAGGGACTGGATTAATAACAAGGCTGCGTTATGGCCCACATTACGGAATCAGTCCACAGAATTTCACAGGTGGAGATGAACTTTTTTTCTCTAGTCGAGAGTATCTTAGTCTCGTGATCGTGCCTCGGTTGTAAAATAGTTCAGTTGACTTTTAATTCTCAAGCCAGGTTATTGGGCCTCAGTTGATATTCAGCAGATTGAAAAGGGAACTTGGATCATATTAGGTCGATTACGTTTGCTTGGCGTTGCAACGGTTTGCACAAACACTTGGGGTCATAGATAATGGCGTCCTCTGGGCATTCTGCTCACTTCTTAAGTCACTAATACTTCAGCCCTATGGAAGACTCTTGACTTGATAAATCAGTGGAGACCTTTCTAACACAGTTCCGTTTGAGTGTTTTCCCAATTTAACAACAGCTTAAGTCAGCTGTTTCCGTTGGAGCGAAACCACTTCAGTCAAACAATTTGCATAGTAAAATACTCATTTAGTTATCTCTTTATGGCGTGATAAACTGAACCTTTATTTCATAGGTAATGAAAACAGCTGAAGAGTAATGATGTTAAAAAAAGAACGCTGTGTCAATACGACTAACTTAATGTTCGAGTCTACTCCATTCTATAAACATGTGGTAGTGACCTTTTGACATATAACAAGAATAAATTCTCTTTTCAAAAAAAGTCAGGATAAACAAGTATACTATACTGCGAGAGATTTTCATTTTCACTGTTTTAAAATTAACGTATATTCTGATCCTATCACTTCCTAGTTTTCACGGCGGAGAACAAAAACAAAACACACTAAATTATTAGTTACCCTGATGAATATTTCTAAGTTTTTAGAATCAAGAAGGACAGTACAAGTGAGAACAGGTGTTTTGACAATGAAAACAACCAGCGAAAATAAATTAGAAACTGTTATATTAAAACCTGGGTACACAATTAAATTTTAATGGTAGAAAATTCAACAAACAACACACGCTTCTCGGTTTGTCCCTCAAGTTTCCTAAAATTTGGTCTCAGGCAACAAAGGAATTGTAAACGATGCCAACATGATAATTAGCATAGTGAAATATTCCCAGTTATCTTTTATTACTCTTAATTTGATCCTGATCGACAGACAGAAACCTTATTTCGTAGCTGAAAAAAACTGTGGAATGTTAACTATTTGTTCAAACTTGAGAGTAGTGTGGTAAATTGAACCATGATAATAAAACGAACGTGACTTTGATTTCACGAACATATGGAAGTGACCCTTAGTCAGATAACAGGAATTATTATCCAAATGTGCTTCGTGGGGTACAAATAACGCGCGAGACGAGTACAAATATCACGCGATATTTGTACTCCAGAAATATCCGCGAAACTCGCTCGCAATGAAATAACAATTTGGCGTGTTGAATAATAAATCTCTCATTAGACGTTTTGTTGTGTAGTATCGCTGAGTATTTTTACCCGGCGCAACTCGTAAAAATTGTCACGTTGCTGTACAAATTTTTTTACCGCAAGTGTTGTAACAAGTCAGCTAGCCTGTTTACATGATTTTAGTCCAATAAACGTGTGTAAGAGTCTGCTGTCCGTCCTGTACTTCACTGTGGTTGACCTGGCGAACCCAGTTACGCTACACCCAGTGTCTGGCGTGCTGGGAACGCGACAAAAATACTCAACGATACTGCACAACAAAACGTCAAATAAGATATATTTAGTTCGCTTTTGTGCAAATGAAGTTAGGATAAACAAGTAATCTATGCTAAGAAAGATTTCTATTTCCAAAAAAAAATTTTCAACTAAGTAAAGAGACTTCAATTATAATCAAAATACACTGATGAACGTCAGTTTCTAAGTTTTTAAAATCAAGACATGAAAGCAGGTACAAGTGAGAATAGAAGTTGTTTTAACAGTAAGATGAAACAGCCAGCGTAAAACAGATACAAACTGATATATTACTAACTGGACATAAAAATGACTTTTAATCCGGTAATACATTCCACAACCGAAAGAATAATAGATCGTGTACTCAGGATAATTTCAGTCTAAAGGTTGCTGCATTCATGTCACTTTTTAATTCGCCTCGATAATCTTTAACTTAAATTCTGTTCCTATCATTTCCTAGTTTTTACAGTTGCAAATGAACAAAAACTCTTTTTTAACTAGTTAGTAAAGAGACTTCAATTGTAATTGAATTACACCGTGATGAATGTTTCTAAGTTTCTAGAATCAAAACATGAAGGTAGGCACAAACGAGAACAGAATTTGTCTAATCAATGAAAACAGCCAAAAGAAAACGAATACAAACTATCATATCACAAACTGCACATAATAGTAATTTAATTTTAAGGTATGAAATTCTACAAAGGACAGAATAATAGATTCTCTATTCAGAGTAACATCAGTCGAGAGGTCATGATAGACTATTCATGACTTTTTCATCCGCCTCGATAATTTAAGCTTCGACAGATGTCAGCCATTCCAACACTTTATCGCTAACCAAGAATTAAGAGAAAACCCTCCTAGTTAACTTTGTTTCGTATTTTTTGTTTTGCGATGATTAACGTCCGTTACGTCTGCATAATTAATTTACTGTTTCGAGATCTTGTTTTTACGAGAACGCCCTCAAACAACTGAAGGGAAGGAAAACACTGACCGTCTGAGAAAAAAACGAGTTATCACTGACAACTGAGTTATGACTTATGGAGGATCGGGTTAGCAGCCCTTTTCTCGATTTTAATCGATTGTAAATCATTTTCAAAAGTCAGGAAAAGTAGATTAAAAAATTAAAAAAATAACGCCAAACGAGAGAATGTAAATGAAACGTTACCTAAGATCATATTCCTCAATAAACTTTACATTTTTCTTGTACCAGTAGTAATGCTTACACGCATCTTTGATCGAATAATTTCTGAAAGGAATTGTGTTATGATTATCTTTATAAAATGCCTTTACATAAAGGTATGTTCCAAATTACTCCACTTTAATTTTACACCTGCCGCAGGGCATTTCAAGGGCATTTCAAGACCAATTCATATCGCAAACTACAAGAAGTGTTTTGTAAACATTTTCGGTAAACCTTTTGGCCTAAAAACGATCTGAAGAGATCTCCGACAAACTTTTAGAAGGAATTTATTGGCTTCAAAATAAGACCATTGAATATATTGAGTTTTTATTAGGGAGCGCCGAAAGTCAAGAAATCATGATACTGATAATGAAATAAAAAAAGAAAAATATTCCACAACCCATCTTTTTAAAGAGTCGACAACAGTAAAACTTATCATTTTTAACCAAAAGTACAATATTAAATATGATTTTCCTCCAAAAATCAGCTCAAATCCCAGCGCGTAGCAAATTTTTCTTCGAGGCACACTGTTACACGATAATGCGTTCAAACTCGAAATTTAAGGTGTTGTCTGGTTGGTGGAATTGATGTTCATCTAACCAATCAGATTTCATGTCTTATTCTATGCATACGACAGTTAGTCGTGTTGTAAACATGTTTTTACGACCGTCAACTTGACAATGATCTTATAAAATGCATCGCTAAGAATAGGTGTAATATATTTTCGTCTGCTACACGCCATTCGAGCTCTCTCCGCTGATCTTATATTTTAAGGAACGAGGAAAGTTCTCTATTTCTCTAATTCAGCGCACAGTTTCGAGTGATATTGTTGATTCTTTTGTCATAGTTTTACCTCTGTTGATAGCCGCAAGAACAAGGTAAGAGCTCTCTTCACAAAGCGTTCCCTAAGCGAATAATTGAGCTGTTCTTGTTAATTGTGGTGTGCATAAACAAACAATTTTTCTTTCCACCTTTTCTCTCCGCTTATCAGTCAGTCCATTGCTCTTCAGAGAATCACTTTCAACTGCTTACAATTCCTTAGAGCCTTTTTAAAATACCAGAACGAGAGAACAGTTGTATTTTCGTCACTTTTTGTGACACTGATAACACCAGAAACAAACTGAGAATACTAACTCTTGCAGCCCTTCCGCATTTAATGTGCTTTGTTTTAATTTCACGTCCTTTGCTGCTAAAGGATAAACAACATACGAGCTGGTGTGAACATGTCGCCCAACATTAAGATATTTTGGCAGATTTTACCCCTGATTGCCTTTTGCTACGCAGCAAAAAACAACAGCAGCGGTGG